>NW_017804829.1:386156-618084 GCF_001891065.2 Hippocampus comes
GACAAACGCTGGCGTTACAATGAGATGGAACCTCGGGTTTGAAAGGAATATTTACAGTCAGCGGCACCAGTAGGGGTTTAGAATAACGAATGACCTGCTGTTACTTGAGTCACATTGCTTGAGTGGCTCCGAAAAATGGCGCGAGCACTGGCGTTTGGAGTGGGGCTGTGGGGGGCGAAACATCAAATCAAGGTAAAGTCAAGGTTGAGTTGCACTTTCATACCCGTCCCAATTTCACAGGCTTCACACATGTTGATCAAGTGCAGAGGTCCAATTTGTCTAATTTACCTTCTTGTCTCCGAAGATTTACGACTGACCGCCGGTGGCTCTTCGATCATGTGCCAACGCAGATAAAAACACACTACAAGTTAAATGAGAATTTTCTATTGAGGTACTTGGAGTAATGCAATTAAAGATGAGTTCTGCCGGACATTTTTATTGTTGTTGTTGATGTGCTGACAATTTCATTAGGGCCTTTTGTTGACTGGGCAGCAGTTTTATTCGTTGAAAATTTGCTCCTAAAGTGAAAAGATTGATTGAAAATGACATTGTTGTCATTTACCGGTATGTATGGAAGCGTGCGACTGCCATTGCGGAGTAAACATTTTAGTATTTGCTGGAATCTTTCAACATACTTGCACCTATGTTTAAAAGTATTTGTCGGCTAAATGTTAAAATCTTTACGTCCTCCCCTCCCCCTCCCATCTCTCCCTGCTGCAACGCACCTGATTCAAATGATCAAGGTCGTTATCTAGCTTCTGCAGACCTTACTCGTTATCTGATCACTTGAATCAGGTGTGTTGCAGCAGGGAGAGATGGAAAATTGACAGGACAGACGCCCTCGAGGAACAGGATCGAAGGTCTTCATTATACAGTATTCAATACATTTGAAAATGTAGTTAAGTACATGTAAATATTGTTGATTCATTTTTTTTTTTTATGATTTATTATTACATCAGCAGAGCCTGATTTCCATTTGGTCCACATTGCCATGTGGCATTATGGGAAATAAAAATGCCAAACGGAAATCATCCACGTCCCGACCTACTCTGGAACTGATTTGGGGATTCAACGTCATTAACGCTGCCATCACCGAATTTACTGTATGTGAGCAGCGAAAAGTTCTGAAATGCTCATACCCCGCATCATAGCTACATCAGCGATCACATGCCTTGCATGGTGAGGAATATTTTCAAAAACAATCCGTCATAAGTTCACGGCTGCATTTGTTGTCGCTTCGAACGTATATGAAATAAAGGCACGAAGAGCTGTATCACTCTTAGCGTCTTTGTTAACGACTGTCTACAAATTATGTAGAACGTGTGACACAAATCAACATGTATCAAATACAAATTCATTCCAACTGCCGTAGTAGTTGGCAGTGTTAGACCAGTACTTGCTGCAGCTCTAAGTATGATATCTGTTGTGGCGTCTTAGACAAGTGGCATCAATTTTCACAAAAATCAATGAAAACACCCTATCCAGCGCGGAAATAATTTGAAGTTCTTCATTGTTAAATATTGCTGCAGAATATTGTTGGACAATGTTTTGCAGAAGATGTATGAAGCAATTTAAAATATAAACAGGAGCTGTTGCTCAGAAACGCGGTCGATCTGTAATTGTTCCGTAGCCCAAAATCCTGTGCAATTTTGGTCCGAGTACGTCCCTGATCAACAGTCTCGGCTCGTTCATTTTGAACAGGTTGCACAAAGTAATTAGAACCATCACTTTAGTTTGACTTTTTTTTTTCTGTGGTCTTTTCCTTTTGTTTGAGCTGACTGTGAATGAAAGGATGATGATCCATATATTCCAGCTCTGAGCCTGAGCTCTATTTGGGTTCACTCAATTTATGAGACGCTTTCAATCCAACTCGCTCTCCCCGCACCTACCCAAACAACAAATCACGGTTGGGTTTTTTTTTCCTCCTTCCTAACTTCAATACTTTGGATAGTTAAAAAAAAACATTACTTTTATACTTTGTTTTATGAAAACAAAAGTGGAATTGACACGTCAACTTCTACTAGTCTTTTTTTGAATCCCAATATCGGTTCGTCTACTTGAGCAATGAACATGAATGACTTTTACACCTCTGCAAATATTTACCGAAGTGCAAATTATAATATTATTGACAGTGACGTATAATGACATAGTAAGGACTTATAATAATACACCCAATACGTACGGTCTGTGAAACTATAGAATTGTGTACAGTGTTATCACGTTAAATCCGCTTGGCCCTCTTCACTACACTGTGAAGGAAATAAGGATGATGCTAATATTTAGCAATACTGTCATCTTTTTTGCTGGTCTCTTTTTTTGAAATAATAGTTGCAAGATGAATTGGAAAATGCTCTTACTCGAGCAAAAACCACTTGGCGACGCCGCAGACACAAGTCGTGGCTCTTGCTCGCTACCTTACTTGTACCCAAGTCCACACGTGTGCACATAAAATAAAAGCACAACTTTCACAAGAAAACCACTTCATATTTTGTTTTATTTCTTCACGTTCACTGTGAGGACCAGTCAGAGACTATTGTGGGGTCGGATGTGTTGCCCGGGCCATACTTTGTCCATGTCTGCCCTAAAGTATAAACAGAAGTGTTTTTGCAAACACCGCCACGAAACACACAACTTGGATATTGATCCTCAAGTCCTTTTGGACAACCTCCCATCGTGCATGACCCCGACGCCTGCTACATATCCTGATACAGATTTGAACCTATTGGGTCCGGATGACCTCTTGATACGGAAGCATTACACATGTACATATAAAACGTGTATATATCTGACATTGGCAAGCACCCTGACAACATTCCGCGGATCTGTTGACAAAAGCTGCCAGAGGCCGGCACCCCTTCTCGACCTCCACATGCCTGTGTTGATCACAGCTATTCGCACCTTCTTTCGACGTTGCCCTCACTAAACTCTTTCACGAGCTGACTACTATCATGAGGGGAGGACGGCGGGGCTGCGTGCAAGCTCGGTGTGAGCTCACTCGCTTCCATGCCTCTGAGGTGTCCGTCTGGACGGAGCTGTGTGAGTATCAACACTCGGTGTTGAACAGCCGGGAAATGGGTGCTGACGCAGATACCTTCGGGGGGCTTTTTTCATTCTGTTAAATGAGTCATTGTGTAATCGGAGCAATGATTGGAAAAAATGTGGAAAAATCTCATCTTACTGACGTCCAAAACATGTGTACTCTTGATGAAACCTATTACATACTGAATGTAGCCCCCTCGTAGAGCACGACGGCGCACAGTGAGGCGCATGTTGCAGAGACAACGTGTCGACAAAAGTTTTGTGTTTTCACAGTCCGAAATGTTTAAGTTTTCTAATATATACAAATGGTTGGTAATGCACACAATCCCTGTTCCGATCCCAAATCAGCCAAAAAAGTGATGATTATAATCGTATTAATGGTTCAAATGAAAGTATGGTGCAACGTCATCTTCACACTGACATGTTGTCACACTTCAATAAACAGCACGTATATTGTTTTGACATCTTAACATTGTTCGCGAACATACAAATGCACCTGTGTGCATTTCATTTTATTTAAATGCTAAATGAAACCGTGTTTGTTTTGGGGTTTTTTGTTTTACACTTGCACAACTTGCACAACAAAAAAAACGTGTATAATATTGAGGGGGAAAACACAATCCATTTTTGGTTTACGGAGGTCTATAAGCTGTGTTTGACATTCTTGAAATACAATACAGTAAAGCCTTTCATTTGTCTTTGATTTTGACCAAAACATGTCTCTTAGGTTATTTGAAGAATACAAATGATCTTTGATGTTTACATAATAGTTGGCTCTTTGAAAACTATAAATTGTATTTGCCAAACGTGTCCGTTAGTTCAGTGATTCCCAAACAGTGCGCGTTGGCACTCTGGTGTGCTGTTCGGCGTGCCACGGGAAATGATCCGGGTTTAATTTGTCCAAAAATGGCTATTTATTAACTCGGAATACATTTTTCCTCCACTTATCTAGCTGTGCGATTAACATAGCGTGTAAGGCAGAACAGTTCAATGGTTTTCCATTTGTGAGTAGACTGATGTGAGCTTATCATTCATTTTGGTGGTGGTGCGAGATTTTTCCTCATTTGTTTCTTTCTTTATCCTTATAAAATGCATGCCTTGCCTCAATCAAGGTTGTGAAACTGTTTGATGAACCCAAATTTTCTCTGATGTTTACGAAGAAGTTCCTTGACGACTGCAATACTTTGGATGTTTCCAAAAATCGGTTAACTTGAAAAAACAAATTAGTATTTGTGGTTTACGAAAACATGTTTTTGTCCTTTGAAAAGTCAAAATTGCTTCAGTCAATTGAAACTTTAAAATAAAGCTGCTTTCACAATGAAAGAAAAAAGACAGCAACCCAAAAAGGTAATAACAGGCAGCAAATCCCCCTCCCCTCCCTGCAGTCTGTGACAAGCCATTCCCTAAGCCTGAGCCATCCCTACTCTTTCCCCACCGATTTATAGTCTAAAACGATCATTTAAAGACACGATGTAGCTGAGACCATGCGCCCCTCAGGATACCCCCATTCCGTTCACATGGTTTTTCGCCTTCATAAATGCATTAAATGGAGGAAGGAAAAAAAAAAAGAGCGCAGTTCCTGCTGTAGCTGTTTTTTTTTTTTAACAGTTTTGATTTGAAAGGCACAGCATCAAATAATTGTCGAATATAAGGCATACGAAAGGCATCCAAAGTCACCACACAGCTGGGGAAATTGATACCCTGTTCACCCTGCCGTCACAATCATGAATTCTAACACACATTTGTCTTCCTCCTCTGCATGAGGCGTAAAAAATGAAGCGTGGCTGAAAGGAAAGAAGAATTGAGATCGACTGTACTTGGCCACCACAGACCAAACTGATGCAGTTCGAGGCGTCTGCGCTCTATCACTGTTGCGTGAGGCCAGGCAGTTCACATCGTTTGGGATAATATTTGGAAGGTGTCCATTAGTCACAGTGTTATTTTAAAGGTTTCTCTGGACAAAGCTGATAAATTAGGAGACTCTAACATGCCCACGGAGGCCCCCCTTGTAATGTTTTACCGTGGCTTAAGTATTCCATTTTGGTAAATGTTTTTTTGTTCTTTATTCTTGTTCAGATTTGTCGTAAATGATTCCTAAATTATGCTCCGGAACCACACCGCTATCTCTACTGACTGTAGTTGCCTTCATATCTTTAGCCAACAACAACAACTTGGAACAACAATTGTACTGCATCATTGCAATTATCCAACGTAGAATTATCATTAGTCCCGTCTTTTTATATTTCCATCCAGCCCTTTTACACCATTTTTTCTGTTGAGTACAGGTGATGTGGGGCCTATCCAAAATGAGTTTGGGCTGGGGTAGATAATAGACTGGAGTTCAGATTCAAACCCAGGAAAGCTTGACATTGAGGCAGGCATGGGTATCATCATCGATTAATCGATCATCAAGAATTTGGGCTAATTGTTTGTTGATTGAGGAAATATTGTGGGCGGCCCAGTGGTCGAGTGGTTAGCGCATCGTCTCACAGTGCTGTGGTCGTGCGTTTGATCCCGGGGCCGCCCTTCCTGTGTGGAGTTTGCATGTTCTCCCCGTGCCTGCGTGGGTTTTCTCCGGGTACTCCGGTTTCCTCCCATATTCCAAAAATGTGCATGACAGGCTGATTGAACACTCTAAATTGTCCCTAGGTGTGATTGTGACCACGGATGGTTGTTCGTCTCTGTGTGCCCTGCGATTGAATGGCAATCAGTTCAGGGTGTCCCCCGCCTACTGCCCAAAGACAGCTCCGATTAGGCTCCAGCACCCCCCGCGACCCTTGTGAGGATAAAGCGGTTCAGAAAATGGATGGATGGAAATACAGGTATAGTCAAATGCTCTTCCCTGTCGAAAACATTTTTTTTTAGGTTTGTTTATATTGTACTGGTAGCTTTTGAGGTTAGTTCTCATAAGACGCACTTCCTCACTTGGAGGGGGCTCGCTTTGGAGGAGGCCATTTAGGAATCGGAACGACCCATGTGATAAGAGGCGTGATGAACGATAAGGCACAAATGGGAACCATCAAGCGTGTGGTGGGCCAGTGAGGTGGATTTGTAGAAGCGCGTCCGATTGGAGAAGGTGACAGATGTGCAAGCAAACCACTGCATTTGGTATTTGCTGCTTGGGACTTCACATGCCTTCAAAGAAGTCAATGTGTGTTAAAGCGTTGAAAGCTTCCTCAGTGCAATGACTCCTTGAGCTTCTTGTGTAATGAAGAAATATTCCTCCAGCTAATCTCCATTAATTGTCTAACTTCCTACGTGGGGGTGTTTGCGTGCTCTCAACAACCAGTTGAGGGCCTATTTATCTTTTCCTGCGGCAGCGTGCTCTCATAAATGCGGTGGCCCGGTTCTTTTTATCCAAATAAACATCGATCTCACTTTTAAGCAGGGAGCAATGCAAATATTTACACAATGTGACATTGCTTTTACAAAAGGCTCCCCGCAGACGATTAGAGAACATCGCATGCAGTGTTTTATTGTCACGTATGGAAGCAAGACCTTTGTAATTGCATCTGGTTGTTGGTGTCATTGGTTCTCGCAGATTTGTGTGGAAGCAGCGACAGTCACCTCATTACTGTCATGTTTTCAAATACAATAGGTTGACATATTCAAAGTCTCTTGCTCTTTGGAGAGTCTGCCCTTTTGAGAGACTTACATTTGATTTATTGGTTGGAAATCACTTTTGTCATTTGTGACGACACGTTTCCGTGACAGCGGAGACGATGACGACTTTACTTTTTCAGTGAATGTCTCCCTTGGTTTGGAAACGGTCTGAGTGTGACAAATGATGATCACATTTAACTGCAACCTCGAAATGACTTAATTCCTCACACTAATTAAACCCCAGCAATCTCCCTTTCCATTTGGGGATCTCAGTACTGCTCAGATACAAATTCGTTTATTCTCCAACCGTTTCTGATCCCAGCGCTAGATTAGTCGGCGGGCTGATAGCTCGTAGCATCTACTTCTGTGCATGTGGTGAACAGCATTCGGTGAAGGATAATGATGACAACAATTCAGTGGTTTATTGGCGCCTTTCAGGGCACTCAAGGACACCGTACAAACAGAGGGAAAGAAAAACGAGCAGTACAATAAAAATAATTGGACATAAAATATCAATCAAATTAGCAAGCGATTTGCACAAGAACGTGAGCAATGATAAATGACTGATGCCAGAGTGAGTGGGCCGTCAGGAATGGGTGTGATTTTTAAGTCTTGATCTGAAGAGGTTTAATAAGTCTGCATTGGGGATGTCCTGAGAATAATATGTGAGAGACAATTTTTTGTCATTTATCGCCTTTGATATGGATTAACCTTGAACCCTTTGGACAAAGATGAGACTGTTGACACATGGGCTCTGGATTTGCGGCAAGTAGAAGTCTGGCACGAGGCGCGGCTGCTGTATAGGACTCCATCTATTTTCTAATCCGCTTATCCTTGAGCGTTGTGCTGGAGCCTATCGGGCAGTAGGTGGGGGACACCCTGAACTGGTTGTCAGTCAATCGCAGGACAAACAAAGACGAACAACCGTTCATACTCACAACACAATCACATCGAGGGACAATTCGAGAGTAGGGGTGTCAAACTAATTTTTGTCGTGGGCCACATTTTAGTTGTCGTTTCCTTTGGAGGGCCGTTATGACTGAAACCAAATAAAAAAAGTCAATAATAACGGTTTATATATAAGTTCCTGTAAAGAGGGATTTGGTTTCAAGAAAATGCTTTCAATATGTCTCTTATTTATTACATTTGAGAATTTTAAATTTTGGTGGAGATTTTAGCAAGCGTTATGGAACTTTTTGCGGGCCACACAAAGTGACGTGGCGGGCCAGATCTGGCCCCTTGGCCTTGAGTTTGACACCCATGATCTATTAACCTGCCACGCATGTTTTTGGAATGCGTGAGGAAACCGAAGTATCCGGAGAAAACTCACGCAGGCACAGGGAGGAAATGCAAACTCCACAAAGGAAGGCCGGAGCCGAAATCAAACCCTGCACCTCTGCACTGTGAGTCTGACATGCTAACCAGTCGACCAGCGTGCCATCCTGCAGAGGACTCATTTTTGTTATTTCTGTAGATCCGTGGTGCAGCATGGCACATTTTAAACAGGCCGTTTTGCGCCACTGTGGGCGTGAACACAGCAGACTTCTTTCGCTGCCAATCAAAGCAGCTCCTTTCACTCCCTGCATACAAAGCGCACCGCATTGAAAACATACAAAAAGGAAGTGCACGCAGATCTCCATGGGTGGGTGAGATAAAGTTGATTTGTGCACTTGGGAGATACATTCCACCTTGATCAGATTTGTCCCCAAACCAACCGCCACACCCCACATAGCTGTGCCGCAAATTTTAAAAAATATATCATAAAGATGGTAATGATAACAATACTGCCAATATTTAATTCACCTAATTGATTTCTGCAATGATTCAAAGGCTGGATGCTTGCTGTTGTCACATGTTATGAAATACGATGACATCCTCCACACAGCTTCTAATCGTTCTGCCTCTTGGGTTAACGTGGCAATGACATTGATGTTATTCTCCTCCTTACAAGCCAGAATAGCATCCACCACGGTTATGAAACGGTTCCTTCTGGCAACAATTAAAATGAATTTGAGGGGATTCCTCTGTTTTGCTTGTGATCCAACAAGGTCTAGTCGGGTTCCTGTTAAGGTTAACCACACACGAGGCGACCGGACGTCATGCAGTCAGGAATGATGTTAACACCCACATTATGCACTCGCAACAAAAAAGGAGATTAAGTGTTAGCAGAGGCTATTAGTTTAGGTGACTGTGATGTTTATACACACAACAGGCACACATGTGAAGGGAAGTATCTGTGATTGTGTTAATAATTTGAATTCAATTTCTTTTTTTTTTTGCATCAAATAATTGTCGAATATAAGGCATACGAAAGGCATCCAAAGTCACCACACAGCTGGGGAAATTGATACCCTGTTCACCCTGCCGTCACAATCATGAATTCTAACACACATTTGTCTTCCTCCTCTGCATGAGGCGTAAAAAATGAAGCGTGGCTGAAAGGAAAGAAGAATTGAGATCGACTGTACTTGGCCACCACAGACCAAACTGATGCAGTTCGAGGCGTCTGCGCTCTATCACTGTTGCGTGAGGCCAGGCAGTTCACATCGTTTGGGATAATATTTGGAAGGTGTCCATTAGTCACAGTGTTATTTTAAAGGTTTCTCTGGACAAAGCTGATAAATTAGGAGACTCTAACATGCCCACGGAGGCCCCCCTTGTAATGTTTTACCGTGGCTTAAGTATTCCATTTTGGTAAATGTTTTTTTGTTCTTTATTCTTGTTCAGATTTGTCGTAAATGATTCCTAAATTATGCTCCGGAACCACACCGCTATCTCTACTGACTGTAGTTGCCTTCATATCTTTAGCCAACAACAACAACTTGGAACAACAATTGTACTGCATCATTGCAATTATCCAACGTAGAATTATCATTAGTCCCGTCTTTTTATATTTCCATCCAGCCCTTTTACACCATTTTTTCTGTTGAGTACAGGTGATGTGGGGCCTATCCAAAATGAGTTTGGGCTGGGGTAGATAATAGACTGGAGTTCAGATTCAAACCCAGGAAAGCTTGACATTGAGGCAGGCATGGGTATCATCATCGATTAATCGATCATCAAGAATTTGGGCTAATTGTTTGTTGATTGAGGAAATATTGTGGGCGGCCCAGTGGTCGAGTGGTTAGCGCATCGTCTCACAGTGCTGTGGTCGTGCGTTTGATCCCGGGGCCGCCCTTCCTGTGTGGAGTTTGCATGTTCTCCCCGTGCCTGCGTGGGTTTTCTCCGGGTACTCCGGTTTCCTCCCATATTCCAAAAATGTGCATGACAGGCTGATTGAACACTCTAAATTGTCCCTAGGTGTGATTGTGACCACGGATGGTTGTTCGTCTCTGTGTGCCCTGCGATTGAATGGCAATCAGTTCAGGGTGTCCCCCGCCTACTGCCCAAAGACAGCTCCGATTAGGCTCCAGCACCCCCCGCGACCCTTGTGAGGATAAAGCGGTTCAGAAAATGGATGGATGGAAATACAGGTATAGTCAAATGCTCTTCCCTGTCGAAAACATTTTTTTTTAGGTTTGTTTATATTGTACTGGTAGCTTTTGAGGTTAGTTCTCATAAGACGCACTTCCTCACTTGGAGGGGGCTCGCTTTGGAGGAGGCCATTTAGGAATCGGAACGACCCATGTGATAAGAGGCGTGATGAACGATAAGGCACAAATGGGAACCATCAAGCGTGTGGTGGGCCAGTGAGGTGGATTTGTAGAAGCGCGTCCGATTGGAGAAGGTGACAGATGTGCAAGCAAACCACTGCATTTGGTATTTGCTGCTTGGGACTTCACATGCCTTCAAAGAAGTCAATGTGTGTTAAAGCGTTGAAAGCTTCCTCAGTGCAATGACTCCTTGAGCTTCTTGTGTAATGAAGAAATATTCCTCCAGCTAATCTCCATTAATTGTCTAACTTCCTACGTGGGGGTGTTTGCGTGCTCTCAACAACCAGTTGAGGGCCTATTTATCTTTTCCTGCGGCAGCGTGCTCTCATAAATGCGGTGGCCCGGTTCTTTTTATCCAAATAAACATCGATCTCACTTTTAAGCAGGGAGCAATGCAAATATTTACACAATGTGACATTGCTTTTACAAAAGGCTCCCCGCAGACGATTAGAGAACATCGCATGCAGTGTTTTATTGTCACGTATGGAAGCAAGACCTTTGTAATTGCATCTGGTTGTTGGTGTCATTGGTTCTCGCAGATTTGTGTGGAAGCAGCGACAGTCACCTCATTACTGTCATGTTTTCAAATACAATAGGTTGACATATTCAAAGTCTCTTGCTCTTTGGAGAGTCTGCCCTTTTGAGAGACTTACATTTGATTTATTGGTTGGAAATCACTTTTGTCATTTGTGACGACACGTTTCCGTGACAGCGGAGACGATGACGACTTTACTTTTTCAGTGAATGTCTCCCTTGGTTTGGAAACGGTCTGAGTGTGACAAATGATGATCACATTTAACTGCAACCTCGAAATGACTTAATTCCTCACACTAATTAAACCCCAGCAATCTCCCTTTCCATTTGGGGATCTCAGTACTGCTCAGATACAAATTCGTTTATTCTCCAACCGTTTCTGATCCCAGCGCTAGATTAGTCGGCGGGCTGATAGCTCGTAGCATCTACTTCTGTGCATGTGGTGAACAGCATTCGGTGAAGGATAATGATGACAACAATTCAGTGGTTTATTGGCGCCTTTCAGGGCACTCAAGGACACCGTACAAACAGAGGGAAAGAAAAACGAGCAGTACAATAAAAATAATTGGACATAAAATATCAATCAAATTAGCAAGCGATTTGCACAAGAACGTGAGCAATGATAAATGACTGATGCCAGAGTGAGTGGGCCGTCAGGAATGGGTGTGATTTTTAAGTCTTGATCTGAAGAGGTTTAATAAGTCTGCATTGGGGATGTCCTGAGAATAATATGTGAGAGACAATTTTTCGTCATTTATCGCCTTTGATATGGATTAACCTTGAACCCTTTGGACAAAGATGAGACTGTTGACACATGGGCTCTGGATTTGCGGCAAGTAGAAGTCTGGCACGAGGCGCGGCTGCTGTATAGGACTCCATCTATTTTCTAATCCGCTTATCCTTGAGCGTTGTGCTGGAGCCTATCGGGCAGTAGGTGGGGGACACCCTGAACTGGTTGTCAGTCAATCGCAGGACAAACAAAGACGAACAACCGTTCATACTCACAACACAATCACATCGAGGGACAATTCGAGAGTAGGGGTGTCAAACTAATTTTTGTCGTGGGCCACATTTTAGTTGTCGTTTCCTTTGGAGGGCCGTTATGACTGAAACCAAATAAAAAAAGTCAATAATAACGGTTTATATATAAGTTCCTGTAAAGAGGGATTTGGTTTCAAGAAAATGCTTTCAATATGTCTCTTATTTATTACATTTGAGAATTTTAAATTTTGGTGGAGATTTTAGCAAGCGTTATGGAACTTTTTGCGGGCCACACAAAGTGACGTGGCGGGCCAGATCTGGCCCCTTGGCCTTGAGTTTGACACCCATGATCTATTAACCTGCCACGCATGTTTTTGGAATGCGTGAGGAAACCGAAGTATCCGGAGAAAACTCACGCAGGCACAGGGAGGAAATGCAAACTCCACAAAGGAAGGCCGGAGCCGAAATCAAACCCTGCACCTCTGCACTGTGAGTCTGACATGCTAACCAGTCGACCAGCGTGCCATCCTGCAGAGGACTCATTTTTGTTATTTCTGTAGATCCGTGGTGCAGCATGGCACATTTTAAACAGGCCGTTTTGCGCCACTGTGGGCGTGAACACAGCAGACTTCTTTCGCTGCCAATCAAAGCAGCTCCTTTCACTCCCTGCATACAAAGCGCACCGCATTGAAAACATACAAAAAGGAAGTGCACGCAGATCTCCATGGGTGGGTGAGATAAAGTTGATTTGTGCACTTGGGAGATACATTCCACCTTGATCAGATTTGTCCCCAAACCAACCGCCACACCCCACATAGCTGTGCCGCAAATTTTAAAAAATATATCATAAAGATGGTAATGATAACAATACTGCCAATATTTAATTCACCTAATTGATTTCTGCAATGATTCAAAGGCTGGATGCTTGCTGTTGTCACATGTTATGAAATACGATGACATCCTCCACACAGCTTCTAATCGTTCTGCCTCTTGGGTTAACGTGGCAATGACATTGATGTTATTCTCCTCCTTACAAGCCAGAATAGCATCCACCACGGTTATGAAACGGTTCCTTCTGGCAACAATTAAAATGAATTTGAGGGGATTCCTCTGTTTTGCTTGTGATCCAACAAGGTCTAGTCGGGTTCCTGTTAAGGTTAACCACACACGAGGCGACCGGACGTCATGCAGTCAGGAATGATGTTAACACCCACATTATGCACTCGCAACAAAAAAGGAGATTAAGTGTTAGCAGAGGCTATTAGTTTAGGTGACTGTGATGTTTATACACACAACAGGCACACATGTGAAGGGAAGTATCTGTGATTGTGTTCATAAGTTGAATTCAATTTCTTTTTTTTTTTAATTGAAACGTCTGTTGTGTGTTGTGGTAAACAATTCTAAACGTGTGTTCTTTTGGAATGCCTTTCTAAGTGTGTAGGTAGTATTCAGCAGGTGAAAGCACTGATTACTGTATCTCAAGCTGTTTTTCTACCTGTGAGCTGGGTCACACATTTGACACCTCTGGTCGTGTCACCATGTGTCGCCAACGTGAGCTGAGAGAAAATCATCAGTGAGTGCAACTTGGCCAATTGGACTGTTGACCTGATTCAGAAAGATTGCAACTATGGATTGAGTATCTGAGGAGGTGTCTTGGGGGGGGGGGGGGGGGGGGGGGGGGGGGGTGTTGCTTCCTGTCAGCGACAGATGAAGAGTCATGGAAACTTTCCAGGAACGTGGGCACACTTTAAAGTAGCAGAGTATGGTACTCGTAGCTATCAGTAGTTTACACTCATTTGCATGCTCCTGATGTTCACATATTGTGTTCCCCTGTCATGTACCGTATTTTCCGCCTATAAGGCACACCTAGAAGCATTAAATTTTCTCAAAAGTCAACTGTGCGCGTTATAATCTGATGCGCCTTATAAAAGTATGGATCTATATTCTAATTTCTTGGACGTAGTATTTGAAATGTTCTGCAAAGCGCTTTGTAACAGCTGCAGTGGTTGTGAAAACTCTATATAAATAAATCTAAATAAATAAAATTGTATTGTATTCCCTTTAGCGCAGCGCCATCTAGTGGATGCAAAATACAACCGCAGCCACTATTGGAGCGTCTTTTCTATGCGCCTTACAATGAGGTGCGCCCTGTATTTAAAAACTGTTTTAAAATTGGCCATTCATTGAAGGTACGCCTTATACTGCGAAGCGCCTTATAGTGCGGAAAATATGGTAGCTAAACGATGACCAAAATGAAAGAAACAGCTCAGTCTGATGCCATCCAGTTATACACCAATGCAAGTTACAATAACATCCAAATTGTAAAATTGATACTTCTGGTGTCAATCAAAACTGAACATTATTGACAAAATATTTCTTCTATTAAGCATCAATAAATTATGCGGGTTGAATTCATGTTGTCGGCAGTGATCGTGCATATCAATATAATATTGTATAACTATTCTATGTGACCTAAAAATAACTACAAAGTTAATTACAGCTTCATTGGCATACATAATACTAATAAATTAGATCATTTCTACTTAGGATGGGTCATTGAAGGGCTGACATTTCCAGATAGAAACGGATGTTCACATTAACTGTGCCAAAATCCACAATGGTAATTCTGAAAAGGAAGGTAAAGAAAGATGACTGTTTTCAGGATTGTGATAAAACAGGCATTGCAGCACGTAATATAATACACAGCTTGCCACCAGAAATTAGATAATTAGGACAGAAAGTGCCAAAATCTGCAGAGAATAGAGAATGCGCGTTTGAATCTATATGGTCCTTATGCCCAATGCGCTTACCGCTCCTTTTGTTTTGAATTGGTACTGGATACTTAAAATTTAAAGTAAAGGGCGAATACACGAGGGCATACAGTAAATATCGTGGTATTGGATTTTGCCAACACTTGACATGTACAACCATGTGTAAAAACAAAACAGACATTTTAGCAAGCCATAAAAGCAATACCTAAATGTGTTTTGCAATTGAAATTTATACTTTTGCACGAAGTGAAGTGTGTACACAGCAGGAGTCACTCTGTGCAATAACAACAAACCTGAAGGTGGGCAAGCCTTTAAGTGCACACGGCGGTCCTCGAAACGCACTGCATGTTAAATGTAAATATCATCTAACCATTTTCGATGGCGCATATCCTGCTCAGCGGCACGAGGAGCTGGAGCTTAGGCCAGCTGACTTCAAGTGAAAGGAACCGAAGCGCCTTATAGTGCGGAAAATATGGTAGCTAAACGATGACCAAAATGAAAGAAACAGCTCAGTCTGATGCCATCCAGTTATACACCAATGCAAGTTACAATAACATCCAAATTGTAAAATTGATACTTCTGGTGTCAATCAAAACTGAACATTATTGACAAAATATTTCTTCTATTAAGCATCAATAAATTATGCGGGTTGAATTCATGTTGTCGGCAGTGATCGTGCATATCAATATAATATTGTATAACTATTCTATGTGACCTAAAAATAACTACAAAGTTAATTACAGCTTCATTGGCATACATAATACTAATAAATTAGATCATTTCTACTTAGGATGGGTCATTGAAGGGCTGACATTTCCAGATAGAAACGGATGTTCACATTAACTGTGCCAAAATCCACAATGGTAATTCTGAAAAGGGAGGTAAAGAAAGATGACTGTTTTCAGGATTGTGATAAAACAGGCATTGCAGCACGTAATATAATACACAGCTTGCCACCAGAAATTAGATAATTAGGACAGAAAGTGCCAAAATCTGCAGAGAATAGAGAATGCGCGTTTGAATCTATATGGTCCTTATGCCCAATGCGCTTACCGCTCCTTTTGTTTTGAATTGGTACTGGATACTTAAAATTTAAAGTAAAGGGCGAATACACGAGGGCATACAGTAAATATCGTGGTATTGGATTTTGCCAACACTTGACATGTACAACCATGTGTAAAAACAAAACAGACATTTTAGCAAGCCATAAAAGCAATACCTAAATGTGTTTTGCAATTGAAATTTATACTTTTGCACGAAGTGAAGTGTGTACACAGCAGGAGTCACTCTGTGCAATAACAACAAACCTGAAGGTGGGCAAGCCTTTAAGTGCACACGGCGGTCCTCGAAACGCACTGCATGTTAAATGTAAATATCATCTAACCATTTTCGATGGCGCATATCCTGCTCAGCGGCACGAGGAGCTGGAGCTTAGGCCAGCTGACTTCAAGTGAAAGGTGGTCAACACCCAAGTCTGGTCACCAGTCAATCACAAGGCACATACGGTACGGAGACAGACAACCACACACACACACACACACACACACACACACACACACACACACACACACACACACAGTCACACTTTCCCTGAATGGGAAATGAACCCACACCGCCTGCAGTGAAGTCGGGCGAGGGAATCGCCACAACACCATCACTGTCAAAATACATTTGAAATAACTTAGCTGAGTCGACAACACTGAGTTGAATTCCATTTTCGTTTCTCAAATTGATATTATGCTGTAATTATTACCCATTCTATTCAATAGAATACATTTTTTTTAAAATGACAAAAGACCTTGCAGGTCCCAGAATACTTCACGAGAGCACAGTAGAGCAAGCAGCAATGGATAAACATTTTTGCTTTGGATTGGCTTTTTTGCATCACCTTTTCCGAGATGAAGGAGCAGCCTCAGCGAGGGGTGTGAAGAGCTGAAAATACACCAGGAGTTGAATGACGTAAGTAGACTCACCTTTTATAGCTGGAAGACTCCAGTGATAACATGCACATCTTAACCTGTTGTGTTTAGTTGCTTTTATGTTTTGCGTGTCTTTTTCCATTTGTGTGACAGCTAAAAATGTTAAAAAGTGAGCTGCGTGAAGTCTGACCAAAATCATATTTGCATTAATTAGAGTACACCTAAGTTTTATTGTTTTGCTTGTATGACAGTCAAGAATGTTGAATTGTTACTTTTACCTGTAGCCTAAAGTTTGAAAAATAATGTTTTCTGAAGGTGATAGTTTGCCCTGAACATATTAAAATTACATCATTACCATGATTGCCAATTGGTAAAATTCTTTAGCAGTCAACCTGTGTGCCAAAATGGATCGTTTTGGACAACACAATCGGGGCTTAAAACAAGTGCTACTGTATTTATTTTTGATTTATTGCTCTTGTTCAGTAGCATAACATTTTAATGCTTCTGGAAACTACCTTTCTAAAGCTCCGCTGGGTTTGTCCTTCTCTTTACTGTTTTATTTTCAAGTGCTCAAATGCTGTGGACAAAGATAATTAAAAACATAATTCAGACTTTTACACCCTACTGTGTCTGCTTTGTGAGATAGATAGACAGACACCTAGCTAGCTGATAGATGGACAGCTAGCTAGACAGAGAGAGAGAAAGAGAGAGTGTGGGAGGTGTGTCAGAAAAATTCCAGGAATGGTGACAAAAGATGGACTGCATTTTAAACCCAAACTGCAATTGAGTTTGCCTCTTCAACATCAGCCCAACAATCAAACCAGCATTTCTTCAAAGTGCTCCTGCAGCGTTTGGTTTGTTCGAGAAGATGAAAGAGTCGTGGAAGGAAAACTCCTGCCTGCTCACAATGCCTTGAGCATCCCACAGTTCCTAATGGGAAAATAACATGGTGGCGTTGGAGTAACCTCCTTACTTGCACAACCTGCATCGCCCTGATTTTTTTTTACCCCCCTCCTCTTTCCCAAGATGAAGGAGGTCTTTCAGGGGAAAAATTTCAAAGATGTGGACGACATCGAAATTGTTGACGATCAAAGATTGTCTGAGCACATCTATTGTGTTAAGGCAGCAAAAAGTTAATGGTCTTTTGAAGAGGTTTTTCAATTATTTATGTTGCCTGCTGCCTTTTCACCTGCCAATAGTTGTATTTTCCCACACACAAGGCTTCTCTGACCCCAGTGTCAATCGAGGTTGACAAAACATGCTTGGGGTGTGTTGGGATCGTACACCAGCTTACACAGCATCCTCGCTTACTCATTTATAAAATGTTATTGCAGAGATTTGATCACTTTCTGCTTGACAGCACGGTCCAATAGCCGAATGTCCTCAGCCTGGAATGAAGCCCAAGAGATTTTATATAGAGCTGTTGGACATAACATCGATGTTCATTTCCATTGCATGAAACAGTCTTGTGTGGTCAAAAATGACTCCCTTCGGAAAATGGCAATTTGCTGAACCCAGTGGCCTTCGTAAAAAGCATCAGAGGATAAAAAATGGTTAGCCACTATATTAGGTCAGTGGAGTGATGAGCCGTAGCAAGTTCACATTGAGGGGTTGTGTGTGTGGGGAAAAAAGCTTGTAGCTTTTCCAAGTCTATGGATGTTTTTTGTGAACTTATGTACGTCACAAAACGTGTCCACACAATTTTGGTGTGCTTTTTGAAATAACGTGCGAAGTTGAGCTGTGCGATAATTCAACATCAATATGTATCGTGATCGATATCAATAGAAAATATCTGCGATAAAATTTTCAATACAAGAAAATCACAACATCAAAAAAATGTCCAGTTTCCCCTTGGCACGGCTCTCTCCGGCGCGTTCGGAATTACTCTCCGAGCGTGCATGGTAACTCCAACCATTTTGAAACTCAGTGCAGTGCTCAAATTTGCCTTTCGGTTGTTCAGCGTGTCCCCCAAAAGAGAGTGCCAGTACCTGTACTAGGTGCTCCGAGTGGATCTTAGGTTTACTGTTTTGTGCTGTCTACTGTATTCATGATTAATTTCTTGTTTTATTGTTGTAAATATGATATTTGCTCAATGTACAGCACTTTGTGTGCAGCAATGGTTGTTTTAAAGTGCTGTATAAATACAGTGGAGTTGAGTGGGGGGCAGGTGAAACGAATACCGTATTTTCCGCACTATAAGGCACTTTGGATTGCAAGGCGTACCTTCAATGATTGGCCTATTTTAAAACTGTTTATATATAAGGCGCACCGCATTATAAGGCGCACAGAATAGAAGCTACAATAGTGGCTGTGGTTTCGTTATCCATCCACTAGATGGAGCTACACTAAAGGAATACAATACAGCTTTATTTATATCACACTTTCACAACCGCTGCAGCTGTAACAAAGCGCTTTCCAGGACATTTAAAATACTACGTCCAAGAAATCTGAATATTGATCCATATATAAGACGCATTGGATTATGAGGCACACTGTCGGCTTTTGAGAAAACCGAATGCTTTTAGATGCGCCTTATAGTGCGGAAAATACGGTACCTCTCCGAACACACTCGCTCTCAGGGTAGTGCATGAGTGTCAGAATCAATTTCCAAACACAGCCCGAGTCACAAGCTAACAAGTAAAATATGAACGGAGTATGGCAATAATGAGCCCACAAAAAAATAATCATAATAAATTATTCCGAAGGTGATGGGTCGATAGTAATGCATGGACTACAAGAGAGTATTAGTTCACGTCACTTAGAGTATATGAAAGAAGGTTCATATGACTATCAAGGGTACTAGCATACTACTTTGGGGTACTCCGGCAAATAAGATTTTTACAGTGCTCTGGAGGAGGATGAACTTTGCACATTTAACTAAATTACAATGCATACAAAAACAGTTTTGTTTTGTTTTGGGTAATTTTGAATAGGTTTTAAAAAATTGATAATTCTCAATATTAGCTCATATGAAATACTTACATTTTGGAACTTTTTTTCAGCCATTTTGCCCAGCTCTACCATTTTGTGCATCGAGGCATACTATTCTGACAAATGTTTGTTGAATTCCGAATCACACATTTACATTTGACTTTTGTTTTAATTGTACTTCTCTGTATGGTTTGGTATACCAACATTCAAGAGTAGCTATTCACCGTTTCAATTTATGTGCTCATTGTCCTGCCTACCATTTGTATGAGAGGAAAACAACAGCAATCACAGATAAAAATGACACTTGAAGAGCAAAAAAAAAAACCCACTGGAGTAGCAAACCCGAAACAGATGACAGTGATGGAAAGCACCCTCGACGAACCATTTGGCAACGCTCCTGCAAGTTAATGTCCCATCTCTTGCCCTCTCGCCTCATCCCAAGGCTCCAGCTGGGTGACAAAGCCCCCACAGAACAAGTCACCTCATCGTTACTTCCTCACTTATCCCAAATCTAGTTGGGCTACTGAGTCGATGTCAAGGGTGTGCACTGGAAACAATATCAGGGAAATTGGAGCAATCATTTCGACACAGATTCAACATGTACCAAGGGTACACAATGGCCTTGAGAAGGGCCTTGTTTGTTTTGCTCGAAAGATTGCAAAATGCGATGTGAGCCAGAGAGTGGTATCTACTGTAAATAAAACGCATTTACATAGCATGTAAAAATATGCAGCATGTTATTGGTAGTAAGCCTCCGGTTAATTCCCTGAAGCCATCGGAAGACGCGACGACGTTAAGGCTTTTATCGAATAAAGGATTAAGTGTAATGTAGGCTGACATGAGCTCATGTCCATTGCGCTGCATTTTTTTATAGGGGCCGTTTAATTAATGTCTCAATGATTAATTCAACAATCTTGCTGGACAAATTTGAGCATAGCTGCAATATGAAAGTGTCCAGCACATTGCTGATCCGAATTAGGCCTTGGCAGGGGTCTGTGCTCCACTGGGAGTTATTTTTGTTAGTTACTTAACTGATTTCCCTAAAATGTTAAGGAGGGACTGGGAAGGAACAAAGTCAAAGAGTCAGATTGTTATTATCTTAGGCTAACAACACAGTATTTGAAGTATAGATTTTGAAAATGGATAGCTATGGATCCATTGGTGCTTAATTGTATTGCCACTTCAAGCTTTGACAATTTGGAGTTCAAAACATGCCTCTGAAGTCGCATCAAAATTTTGGTTGGAGGTCTGACTTTTGACATGCGATGTCATGTGAGGCGCCAGCTGAGTGAGGACTTGGAATGAAGGAGACTATGTATAAAGTGTCACTAACGGAACGAGAAAAAGGGGCTGCTCCACAGTGAGCTGTCTTTCAGTGGTGAGACTCGCCTCTCAGACACAGGACGGTTGTGCGGATGAAAGATTTTTCTGATTGACGTGTACACAAATCATTGTTTCCGTCGGTATTCTATTTTTTACATCTGAATTCAAGTTAAGAATGCTAACATGTTTACTTGCACATTGCTTAAGGCCTGGTACACGCATAAAGACAGTCAGGCTGTTTTTGTCCCGATTTTGCTGCTTTCCGACCAAGGACGTCAAACCCCCTAAATTGCTCTATGGGGCCTGTCTACCACCCTCAGACAGCTGAGATAGGCTCCAGCACGTACGCAACCCTCGTGAGGATAAGCAGTTCAGAAAATGGATGATGGATGTCCTATAAGATTATCTTTTGGACTCAGGTGTGAGTGAATTTGCCCCAATAATCGGGTCCGAAAGTAGTCAGGGCTAACACGCTTAAATGTTAGTGTTCAATATGTGTAACCAAAAATCTTTTTGTGCGGGGAAAGCTGACGACTCTCAAATCATTCGATGCCATGAAGTGTAACGTGAACGGAATGTAGTCAGTCAAAGAACGAAATGAAACAAAATTTGCCCTACCTGATGTTTTTTTTGTATGAAAATAAGTTCCCTAGATAGCAAGAAGTATTTTCCAAAGCAAGTCTTTTGTTGCCAACATTGCCATCTTACAACGGTCTTGCCTCCGGTCATCTTTGGAAGCAATTATCAACACATACCCGGAAATGTCTGCTTGTTTTCATGTTTGTGAAATCAAGCAAGAGCCCTGCCTTGGCGTTTGAGAGTCTTCATAAAAGTGGTGTTCTGTGTCGAGTTTATTGGAGAACATGACGCACAAGCCAACGAAAACGGTGAAATAGCTTTTTTTTTTCCATATATGTTGATATGTGGTGTCTGTCACAGATTTAAAAAAATAATAAGATTTGAAAAATTCTTAAGTGTGTACCGGTCTTTAGAGTAATGTAATTGTAATTTGTAAATATAGTGAAAACGCCAGGCGGCAAAAGTACTCACACACTGTACTAAAAGTGCTGTAACTCTGGTAAAAGTAGAAGTACTGTACTGATTCAACTCATTTACTTATGTAAAAATATTAAAGCATAACTCTCAACGGTTTTTAAGCGCATTTTTTAAATAAAGGTTAGACAGTGCCTATTCAATTCATACCAACTGCTCTGAACACAAAATATAGGTTCCATCCATCCATTTTCCGATCCGCTTTATCCTCACAAGAGTCGCGGGGTGTGCTGGAGCCTATCCCAGCTGTCTTCTGGCAGTAGGCGGGGCAACCCTGAACCGGTTGCCAGCCAATCGCAGGGCACACAGAGACAAACAACCATCCACGCTCCTGCTCACACATCGGGGCAATTTGGAGTGTTCAATCAGCCTGCCAATGCGTGTTTTTGGAATGTGGGAGGAAACCGGAGTACCCAGAGAAAACCCTCGCAGACCCAGGAAGAACATGCAAACTCCACACAGGAAGGCCAGAGCCGGGATCGAACCCACAACCTCTGCACTGTGAGGTCGATGCGCTCACCACGCACCACCGGGCTGCCAAATACAGTTTGCTTGATTTATTAACTTGGAATAATCGGTTGCCCTGGCAACATCTCAAGTCGTGTAAGTAAAACAAAACAACAAAACAAAATGCTAAACGGAATCAACATGTATGAGCAAATGAAAATCTTGTCGTTAACTTTAGTGGTCAAAGAACCAAATAACCAACATGACAAACCCACGTCAAATTAATCCATAACAAAGCACGCGTAGCCAGATAATTAAAATGTCACGCGGCATGACCCACCTGGAGCACCGTCTTCATGGTGACAGGGGCCACGGTGGCGGTGCAGATGTTCTCGTCCTGGCGCGTCTCCTGGCCCATGATGAAAAGCATCGGCGTGGACAGCGCGAAGGAGGCGAGCCACATGCCGCTGATCAGCTTCTTGGTGCGGCTACGGGACATGATGCTCTTGGCTTTGAACGGGTGGCAGATGGCCATGTAGCGCTCCACGCTCAGCGAGGCGATGTTGAAAGCGGTGGCGTACGAGCAGCTGTCGCGCAGGTAGTAGTAGCCTCGGCACACCGCGTCCCCGAACACCCACGGGTGGTGGAACCAGATGAAGTTGTACAGCTCGATGGGCATGGAGAGCACGAGGATGAGCAGGTCGGACACGGCCAGGCTGGCCAGGTGGTAGTGGACGGTGCTCTGCAAGTTCTGCAGACTCTTTTTGCTCAGGAGGGTGTACAAGGTGATGGAGTTGCCCAACGAACCCACAGCGAACAGAAGCAGGTAGATGATGGTCACGATCACTTTGGAATAAATGTCCGTGTTCACTTCCAAGTCTTCCCTCTCCTCCGGATCGAGGTCGGCGGTGCTATTGTAGAAGAGAGAATGATTCCATAAAAATATGTGCGCCAGGGCGCCGCGGTGCGTTAAGTTGAAATCCATGTCTCGCCCTTTTGCGCATGCAAGAATCTCTAACTGAGCTTGTTCTTGAAACTAGGCGATAACCGAGAACAGTTGACACACATATCAGAGGACGCGGTCCGGTGTGGGGAGGACAGAGTAGAGCAGCGTTTATATTTTGCACCCAGGAGGCGTGCACCGCGCAATTGGGCGCTGCTGTGATGACGCAAGGGTGGAGTCTTAGTATTTGCACTTCTTTCCCATTCAGTTCAAACTTCTTCACAATGCAGAATTAATAATAATCACAAAAAACTTTTTTTTTGTTATGCCCACCCTCAATGTAAATGGCAAACTATATTTTCTTTAAAATATATTGAATCATGAACAGCCTACAGCAATGACAAAGATTATATAGAATTAGGGGGGGGGGGTTAAGTAGTAAAATGCTGCATTATACAAATGAAGAAAAGGGAAGTTTATTGCAATAATAAACATATGAGCTGAGGTGGTACATGGCTGTGCAACATCTTCAGGGGCGGAAATTTCTGCCCAAATATTTGAGTGATCTGATCTTGCTAACAAATACAATATCAGTTTGATAGGAAACATGCTTGGACTGAATATGTAAATTAATATGTAGTTAGATGTTACTAGCTCAACTATCAATACAGGAATAATATCAATAAAGAGGAAAATGGAGGACTCGCATACTAACATTATTTTTCATCCAAGCACAACTTTTATTTCAACCGAAACACAAATATACATTTTATTTGAGGGTGGCAGGGTGGTCAACTGGTTAGCATATCTGCTTCACAGTGCAGGGGTGCAGGGTTTGATTCCGGCTCCGGCCTTCCTTTGTGGAGTTGGCATTTTTCTCCCTGTGTTTGCGTAGGTTTCCATTTCCTCCCACATTCCAAAAACATGCGTGGCAGGTTAATGAAACACTCTAAATTGTCCCTAGATGTGACTGTGAGCACAAATGGTTGTTTGTCTACGTGTGCCCTGCGATTGGCTGCCAACCATTTCGGATGTACCGCGCCTACTGCCCAAAGACAACTGGCCTCGGCTCTGGCACGCCCGCGACCCTCGTGAGGAAAAGCACATTAGAAAATGGATGGATGGATGGATGAATTTTATTTGAACAAGCATGCTAGCAAGCGGCTAATCATGTTTTTTTTCTTGTGAGAGGGTATCCGAAGTGTATTACATTTTTCAAAAACACGTAAACATGAATGTATCATCCTTTAGGACCACTGATTATATCTGAAATTAACATCCTGCTGAGATGCTTATTTTTGTAGGCAATTATCTTCGCCAGAAGCTTGTAAAACACAGACTAATAAAGGTTTTCTTATCTTATCTTATCTTATAAGAGGTTATGGACGGCTAACTTAGTCTTTGTCATGATCATGTTCTGTTAGTGTCCAGTAGGTGGCAGAGGCGGTCTCGGTTTTCCTGCTGCACACCTGTTTTTTTTTGTTTTGTTTTGTTTTTTTTTCTTCTCCTGCCTTTGCTTGTGTTCTTCGTTATTCAAATAAGTAGTTCTTGGCGTGTTTCAGTGTCTCCGCGGTTTGTTCTCCACGCGGTTTGATCTATCTTATACTTTTGTTCCAAGCTATTTTCGTTAGTGTTTTTTCCTTGCCTTGTTTTCTTCGCATTATTCCTGGCTTGTTGTCCAGTGTTGTTATTTGTACTTTGTCGGCCTTGCACCTATTTTTTTGTAAATAAATATTTTTGTTAGATCAACTTTCCTGAGTCTACATTTGAAGGGTCCGGTACCTTCCAGCCACCTGACCCTCTTCCTCTTCTGTAATGTACTTTGATTTAAACGCAAAAAAGTGGCAAATACAGCTTGCAATGAACTTTATGCATTTATCATCTCTGGATTTAGCGAATGGGGGTGTAAAATTTACTCAAAAACATAACTTGTAAATGTACCTAGAATTTATGAGTCAAAAACACTTTACCTTTTTTGTTTTTCCAGTAAATATCATTGCTTGGCTTTGCATGACTTCTTCTAGGACAGCCTTTCCTAAATTTCTCTGATGATTTAGTCATAACTATATTTATACAAAGATCCTTTCTTTTTTCACATCTCAATACTTTCTCACTGTTTGCAGTTGTGTGAGAGGCTGCAAAAATGATTGTCTTTCATAAAAATGAGCATCTCTCACTGTGAAAAACGATTAGAACAAAATGGATGTCGTGCCTGCGCTTAACACTGCTGCTGTGAAGCAGCGTTACAAAATTGTGATGGAGGTGCCCTCACATTAGTCTGGATGCGCTTGTGTATGAGAGTATCAGTATAAATAGTACATTAAATTTTTTTTTTTTTATATATATTTTTTGTTTCAAGCTGTTTGGAGATTCCTATATCCCCAAACAATATAATGTAATTTGCTGCATAAAATAAATTAACAAATAACCACATCACGACATCTAAAATAACAACAAAATAAAGTAAGGCGATAACTTTCATTAGGACATTCGATAATTTAAAACAGTCTTAACATGTCTAAGACATGATTTCATCTAAATTCCCCAACATTCAAGAATTATGTCACATTTTATCAAACAGTTGGTTCCAACCAAGCAATTTGATTGGACCAAAGTCAATTCAATGAGTGATGCTGTAGAGTACACCAGCACTGTGGCTTTTAATTTTACTTATAATCCACCTCACGGGTATTCTAAAAGGTTAATTTGACCTACACCAACTTTCAGTGGTTATCTAGGGCCCTATTTTCATAGACTGTGCACATGTGCTCGCAATAAAAACTGGCGCATCTTCATTTTTGTGCCAGGATAAGTCTAGTTTACTGTGTTTGAGGATTTAGCAGCCCCTCGCTGAGCGTTCCGGCACACTGAGGGCGTTTTTTATAACACGCCCCCGGTGCATCTGAAAATTTGGTAACAAAGTAGACTAGATTTTAGACCAGGGGAAAGTTCGTCTAAGTTGTGGCACAGTTCACTTGTACAGTACTGGTGCTCATTCCACACTGCTTTCCTACTTCACAAAAGGTTCAAATTTATGATTATCATCACACTTGTTCTCCTTGGCCACTGATACCCTATCAGTCATTTGATTGCCCAAAAATTTGTTGAGGTCTCCCATGACGTGCTTTCTGGAGTAATATTCTTTAGAATCATATTTTTCCCCAGAGCTGTTTGTCAGGATTCCCAATTAGACATCTTCAGTGGCATTTGGCTTTAGATGTTCCACTTGAATTGGTTATTTGTGACAAAGATCAGCGCAGAAAAGCAGATGTTGGTGAAAAGACTCCATTGTACATGCATTAGATTGATTGCTTTGGTGTTGGGTGTGTGTGTGTGTGTGTGTGTGTGTGTGTGTGTGTGTGTGTGTGTGTGTGTGTGTGTGTGTGTGTGTCAAACACCATATGGACTTTCATCAGCTCACTGCCAATGAGGGAGAGAATTGAAAATGTGAAATGCTACCTGTGCTGTATACATTTTAAATATATATATAAAAAAAAAAAAAAATTTTATATATATATAAAATTTTTTTTTTTTTTATATATATATAAAATTTTTTTTTTTTTTTTTAAACGTGCAGGCAGAGATTAATCACAGCTGCCTCTCATGGGTTCCTTGTACCACATCCCGATGCATTCAGATTCTAGATGCATGGCCACGTATTTAGCGCCAAAGAATCCAATCTCAATTTAAGTCCCATTCTTTTAAATTGTTTAACGATGTGTGTTGCGTTTCTATTGCCTTTGATGACCTTTTCCACTTAATTTTATCCTTGATTCGTTTGAAATGCAGCTAATTTACATAGTACCACCCCCATCCAAAGTATCGTGCCATTTACTTTGCAACTAGGCTGCACAAACCACTACCATTTCCAAGCGACGGTCAGACTCCACAGAAGAAAAACATATTAAAGGCAAAAAAGTAGCAGTGCTATGTATAAATTAGCATAAGCTAACAGTGTTGTCAGCATTAGCTTCTGCTACGCTAATTGACAAGGGATCTTCAGCAGCTTGGTCATCAACTGCCGTCTCCAAAATGCAACTAATGCTTGCTTCTACGTCACCTGTATCAGGAATGTCACACGAACATTTGCCACTTTGTAAATTTGGTTTCCCTCAGAGGGCTGTTATAACTGTGAAAAACATGAAATTGTCATGGTATCATCACAAACTGAATTTGAAATCACAAGTCATGGAAATTTGGTACTATGCAAATATTCAAGCATAGCGCTATTTTTCAATTAATACTAAAAAGGGATTCGACACAAAAAATGTTTGTAATGTCTGTTAAATTTGAAAGCTTCAATTTCAGAAAAATATTTTCTGCCAAAATGAAAAGTACAAACCCTTTTTTGCTCAAAACATGAAGTAGACGCACCCCAAAGTGGACCAGATGTGGCCCGTGGGCCTTGAGTTTGACATCTATGGTCTATATGTGGGCAGGGGTCCTTTTCTCGACAAACTCTGGGCTTCCCCTGGTCATCCCTGGTAAGAAAAACTGTACTAGGTATTGTACAGGTGGGATCGGTGAACGGGTTCATCGAGAGTGGTTGATAATTCTTTACCCTGTTGACTGAAGAATTTCAATAACATTTTGTTATTTGTTTTAGCTCGGGATGCTTTTATATTGAGAGAGCAAAAGAGTAATCATTGTCCTTTAAGAGAGACAAGCTCTTTACAGACTGACTATCAATGCTCATGTGATCTTTTGTCAGCATATTAATCAAAGTTTTCAACCAAACGAGGACCACAGTGGTCTTCCCCCCAAAAAAGAGCTGAAAAAGGTCAAATGTCATCTGTACTCATGCTGTACATGCTCAAAGCAGTTTTGCTACTGGAACACATTCTCTTTTGAGTACACACTGCACATCACTTCTCATATTTGCTCTCCCGCATCATATTTACACCACTCTCAATTATTGATAAGTTATTGGAAATTACGAGGCATGTAAAGAAACGACTGGCAGCCGCACTCATAACTCAATGCCAACTCGCTGCTTATGTGAAACTGATGCATAACATCGCCACTGTTCTATAAGACCCTTCTTGCTGACGTCAGTGTCACAAAAAGTAAGAAGCTGAAGTAACTTTGCGCAGACGCGCGCACACACACACACACACACACACACACACACACACACGCACACAAAATTAGTTTGTGTGTTCATTTTTTAATGGTATGAAACAGCATTGTTAGATTTTAAGTCTCTTTTTGGCTTAAAAAAGGAGGCTGTGTTGACAAATCATTTCATTTCAGAGACCGACTCGACTGCAGAATAAAATAACAAAGAGGCCGAATGCAACAGCTAAATCACCACTCGACAGCAACAACCAGGCCAACAAATAACAATCTGTTTTTACCACTAGCCACAGGCGTGTTCTTTTATTGTTTCATAGCCTGAATAATATGTTTGAAAAACATGGTGACAGAATTTTATCCAGAAAAAAAAATGTAGTATAGTAATTTTGTCACACAACATTTACTTACAGAGCCTTCATCTGTCAGAAAAATATATACTGCCAGACAGTACAGTACACTATAAAATCCCAAACTGCCAATTCAGCAAATATTCAACCCTCTCAAGTTGGTTTGTCTGATTCGCCACCATCGCCATTGCAGACGTTTGACAGCATCAGCCATTTTAGCCAGCCCTGTGTGGCATTTGGACCAGGGCAGGCGGTAGTCTCAAGTCATATAAACTTTTTCATCTAGGATTTTTTTGTGCTTTATTTTCAACCCAGACCTGGCCCCAAGCCTCAGAGTTAATAGGGACATATGATTTGCATTGGTGGGTTATGGGGTATGGGAGGGTGTCAATTATTTATAATATCCAAAAGACAGAACCTGTTCTTACTTTGCTCAATATATTTGACGCTACCAAACTCTATTCGTGCCGCACCGCCACTCCCAGTCAGTAACCTTGAATGGTGTCCTTCGTGCCAACCGCTGGTTAGTATGACCATAGACATAATTCACTATATATATATGTATATATATATATATATACACACACACATACGTAGACGCCACTTAGAATACGTTGATGCTGCATTTATTTTGGCTGTGGCAAAGTGAAGTGATTTATGAAGATGCCTTGTTCACTTGCTCCTTGGAGATGTATCATCAAGCCAGAACTCTTTGGCTTAATACTGAACCATTGCTTTTGACTGTGTAATGTCATTCTAAATCAATTTTATCATTTTTATTTGCTGATAAATTTTATAATGGCAAATACGATGGCCACATTCAATATGGCGGATGCGCTGACATCCCGTAGAATAAGCCACCTAGTTCAACGTATATCTGCAGCAGAAATAAAAAGAAAAAAAGGAAACGCAACTCGATCTTC
The DNA here is from genome assembly GCF_001891065.2 of Hippocampus comes. NCBI lineage: Eukaryota > Metazoa > Chordata > Actinopteri > Syngnathiformes > Syngnathidae > Hippocampus > Hippocampus comes. The sequence continues at coordinate 415,700 of NW_017804829.1, forward strand.
ATGTTAGATGTCCAAAGAGGTATGTCTCCGGTGGTTTCTATATGGTTGATTTGGCGATTTATTTGCCGATCCCAATGTAATATGTCCCTCCTCACTTGCCGTACTGTAATTTTGTCAAGGACGGTCCAAACCTATGATGTACAACGACGAAATGTCGCCTTATATCCGAAAACTGTGACCAGTTGTCACCAAACTTTATGTTGACATCTGTACTTATGCTCACATCAACCTCTGGAAGTATTACAACACTCGTCCCAGTATTACCGATTTTATGGCTAGAGCGTTTTCCTCTCCATAGAGGTGCTCACTAGAGAAGCTAGAGTCGCTGAATGAGGAAAACGCTTTGTCCATAAAATACAAAACACTGTGACAATATTTTTAGATGTTGGTGTGGTCATAAATCGAGACATCCCCACACGTTTTAGGGACGTGTGCAGTTTCCTGACACAAACACTTAAATGTTTTTCGTTTTTATTTTATTTTATTTTTTAAAATGTTTGCACAGTGTTTTGGATCTACCAAGTATTCAAATATCAATCTGCAGTTGCCCAATAGCGTGTGTGTTCTTCAGGCATCCGGAGTGTCATTGTTGATCCTTGAGGTTAAACTGCTGCTAATGACTCCTACACTGTTGATGGATGTCACCGATTGCATCTGGAGTGTCTCGTGGAAGCTCTCCATTGAGGCGCTCCATCGTCACACACCTTCCATTGTGTGTGTTAATGAGCTTCGTGTTTCAAGTCTTAGCTCATCGCTTAAATTTGTCAGCCCTTTTTTTCTGACATGATGAGAGTTAATGTCTTTACGAGCTTGTGCTCAGGCTCATGTTTAATTGATAGTGGCCATGTAATTACACAAGTGTCATGGGTGCTTTATGTTTATGTTTCTGCTATAACGTGCTGCCTGATTGCGTCCATCAAAATGCTAATGAAGTCACTGATTTTTTTCTCACTTAGTGATGGTGTGAATATTTGTACCCTTGGACTGAGTGGCAATCAGTCCACCTTGTACACCTTTAGCTCAAAGTCAGCTGGGATAGGCAGTATTGAATATGAACAGAGATGAGCATGTACTCTGAACAACCATTAAGTAGAAATGAAACCTCTTTGTTTTGTAATTTTGTTGAGGATTTTATTCAGGTTGAATTAACAACAGTGGTCCAGATTCCAATTATGATTCGATGCTTTTATCTGATTTTTGTTGTTTTTTTAACCGACCATTTACATGTATATATTAAGTGAGAGAATGAGGCTTTGTTTACATCCACTGGACACATAAAACAACTCATGTGCAGACACAAATTACACTTAACTCCTGAAGTGTCAACACCATGTAGGAGCAACACTTATTAAAAAATGATAAACAATAAAAATATTAAACGTAAAGCCTGCGATTGGCTGGCATGAACAGATGAATGATTGTATCAATGTGTGTCATGTGACATAGTCGTGCTCTTCCCATAATTGCTTGTCTTATCTGCCTCCCCGTGCTCACTTGACATGTCTTCAATTCCAAAAAATTCCCAAATAAACTACTTTGAGTTATTCCTGATTTCATGTGGGTGCTTTTCTGTAGCCTTTGGGACCGCCTACCTCCACGAGTCATGAAAGAAGGAACCGATAAAAGATGCATCCAGCAGCAAGCACTTGCCGCCCTCGGGCTGCCCGCAATTCACCTTGTCTGCCATTTATCAAGCCTTCCATTCCGTAAGACCGCCTTCTATTCTCTTTCTTTCTCTGGAACATCTTTACCAGTGCTTTCATAATTGCTCTCGAGTGTTCAGTTCCTATATACTTAAATCGATTTCTCCACAATCCGTTTTGTTGATTCCCATTTTTTCAGGGCTGGGAAATAGATTTTTGACCCATAAGCTCTTTTGCTAGTCTCCAGATTGTTCCCTGTATATCCCCTTAATTCCGGGCTGTTTCTGATGCATCCTCCTACGGCACGTCACTGTCTCTGCCCCAGCTTGTTATTTATCTGTTGATCCATAACCGTTTCCAGTCTGGGTAAGTCATTTTTGATTATTAGTGTGCATTATAATTAACATGATCCGTGTTATCATTAATTGTCATAATCCTGTTGTTTTTGTGTGTCTCCAGCAGGTGGCAGAGGAGGGCCTTCCCTTCAGTGTACACACCTGCTGCCAATTTGGTCATCAAGTTAGCTAAGTAGCGAAGGACTGCCAAGATCCCTTGTCTGTCGGATTATTGACCTTGTTTGCTTCTCTGGCTCAAGTGTTATTTTCTAGACTTCTCGAACTAGTCATTGATGTTTTTTGCTCTCTAGTCTCTCACCTTGTATTCATATTTTTTGTTGTTTGATCTTGCTCTGTTTTTGTTTCGTGCAATTGCACTCTAGCCATTTTGTTTGTATACTCGAATGAACAATTTCCCTGCCTTTGCAAACACTTTTTCTTGAAGTATGTTTTTTCCTGATTCTTGTTGACCAACAATTTCTGTTCCTACATTGTCGGTAGTTTTTGCATTTTTGTTATTAAATAAATATTTTTTTGTACGGATTTTATTTGTGTCTACGTTTGTGGGATCCGATCACCATTCACTTCCTTCCGAACTGTGTCAATAATATATAATCAAATGTCATTTGATAACATTTATTTCACAAGTGCGTATCAAACTGCATTAATTTGTTTCCAAGAAGTAGCTCCTCATTTGAAAAGGGTTGATGACCCCCCTGCTTTGCGTTCTGCTGTTGCTCCCTTGGAGAAGATAAACTAATAAACATAGCACCAGACAAAAGTGCCCTTTAATTATGTTATTTAAATGAGGGGTGGTGTCAGTGATGATTGTTTGGCAGTGTTCTGGAGGAGAACCTATAACAATACCCTCAATGGGCCAATTTTAATCCTGGTTGCAGTCAGAGAGGTGAGGGACCATTCAATGGTAGAAATGGAAAGAAAATGGCGACACAAATGGGGTGCGATGACGCTAGTTTGCAGACACTTGTTAGAGTGACCCCCCCCCCCCCCGGATGCTGCTGCATGTCCACAACCTGTCGTCACGTTAATTCCCGGGGTCCTAAGTAATTGTATTGGTTACACAGTCATGGATTGATTACGCATTTAATTAAAGGAGAATGTAAAGGCGTGTGCTCAAGTGAGCGGCAGCTCATTTGATTGAATAAAATTCGATGTAACATGCCATCGAGCACAAGGTGCCCAACATGAATCATCATGTGGTATTTCTTCTTTGCTCTTACTCGCAGATTTATTTCATGCACTGGTCGGGATCAGCTTTCAGGCGGCTTGATAGGAAATTAATTGAAAGTGGATTAAATCAATAATGAGTTGAACTCCTCAACCAAGACGTTGCATTTGCCAGTTTAGACACCTCATCCAACCTCTCCCGTCCACTCTATGCAATCACCCTCTGCAAGCATAACCGAGGGTACTTTTATTTGTACAATCAACTCAGATGTCTGGATAACACTTGAAGACATGCCGATTATGTTTTAGGGCTTCAAATTTATTGTTGACGAAACTAAAACAAGTGACAAATGTCCTTGAATTTTGATTAAAGGGCACATGTATCGGCTTTTTATTTTTCGACTAGTAGATGGGTCTCTGGTGTGCAATCATTTGGCGATCTGTGCTTTTCGTTTCACATGAGTTGTCCATATGGATTTTGTGAAATGGGCCTTGTGGCGCGTCAAGTTACGACCTTCGCGCAAGTCCCAAGGGGTTTAAAAAAAAAAGAATCCAAACGAAAAAAGGGTGCAAAGAAGGTATGAATGCCCTGGTTTGTATTTTTAATCATGTCAACGTAACACATTAAAACTCAAAAGTCATACAATGTACTGTACAATAAGTCAATAGTTTTGTTGTTGTGATCATCATGTCTTTGGATCAACCAATATACAACTCTGTCACTTTTACATTGCAGCAACTGATTGCATGTGAGCTATGTTCCACAAAAAAACAAAAACAAAAAAAGCAAGACTTATTGCTTATTGATATTACTTCCTATCTCCCAAGCACATCATTGAAATAGTCATTTGTGTAGCTGTATGACATCCTGTAAGCAAATACACCTGTTTTCACCTTTTTTTTTTCCAGAGGTGGCTGTCATAGCAAGTTATACAAATAAAATGATCTATGCCAACAAACAAAAAACAAAAGGCTGGAATGCACAACTTTAACATTGAACTCAAAATATAGAAAACTACATTTGGATGTTGTCTATCAGACAGTACCCAGTATCTTAATCGGAAGCAGAGATGGGACAGAAAGCGTGGAAAAAAAAAAAAAAACAGCGACAACAATTTTTTTTTTTTGCATAAACCTGCTAGTTAAAAGGAAGTGTGAGGATAAGTGCATCCCTAGCAGGTGTAGCTTGAGGTCAAAGAGCCAAATGTGAAGTCGAAGAAGACAACAGCATCGCTGAAACGCAAAGAGCCATGTCAGAATGTCCCAGTCAGTGAGATGTTCATAAGGACCGTCCCCCAAAAAAGTACTTGGAGCGATTCCATTCAGTGGAACGTGTACTTTCATTGACTATTAAGTTGAGGAGTGCCTCCCGTAATTGTGATGTCATCATCATTCCCATCTCTTTTCGATGTTAATCATTCTGGGGAGGGTCTCAAAGTCCTTTTTAAGTGGCAATAATACATTTCTATAATACTAGCATTCATAATCATAATTAGTGGGCAGTGTCAGTTCCTTTCATTATTGCCACAGCTTCAAATTAGATGAGCCAAAATGGTTCCTATCTGACAAAGTACCTTCTACCGCCAAAGGGTTTAAGTTGACTCCATTGAATCTTTAATCAAACAAGTTTTTTCACGGGGGTCCCATTATGAGTGAATATGTTCCACTCCCCTTTGTAAGTTTGTAAGTGCTATAAATGACAGACAGATTGTGAATTAAAGGGCACTTTTGTCACTCGAATATGTGGCATAAGAATGAATGAGCTTTAAGTGCTTTTTTTTTTGCCTCCTTTTTTTTTCTCAATTGTATTTTGGAGCCCTTCGGCGTAAACAGTATGCTGTTGTGTTCTTGTAGCACTTGCCTGGAGAATTAGATCGGGTACATTAATGATAGAAGGCTTATCGTCAGGGAGCGAGTTTGTAGGAAAAAAGGGGTTTCAATGTATTCAAGGTTATTAGTGAAAAGTCTATCAAAAATACTGTTACTCTTTTCTTTTTTTTTTTCCCCCAGAAGAGAAATACACAAATGCTGATAAAAGTCTACACGTTAAGCTAATGGCACATACATATACAGGTTCAATACAAAATTTAAAAACCATATGAACATATAAGCTGAAACTTTAAAAGGAAAAAAAAATACTCTTATTTAAAAAAAAAAGGTTGAAAGTGCTAGAACTCAGATTAGCTCACAGAAACCCAGGGAGGACAAACTTAATACATGCCAAAAGCTTTTCATTTCATTTTTTTTTTAATATATAGAAGGCGTTTTGAGTTTTTTTTTTTAATCTTTAGGAATATTTGTTACAAAACTAGAATATGTTTAATTTGATTGCTACAACATTTGGCTTAAGCCAAGAGGGTTTTTCTTCGAAACAACCTTTTTATTTGAATCATCACACAGCTCAATTTAGAATCTTGCTTTATTGTTTTGTTTTTGTTTTGTTCCTCAAGACATATCAACAACAAAACTCAAAAAGGTGCCGTCAGCTAATTCGTTTAGGATTAATAAATCGCGTCATGACTCATGACTCATTTACAAGAGCCAGTTTGAGAATAAGTACAATGCGGGGGTAAAAAAAAAAACAACAACAAAAAAAAGTTAAAAAAAAAAAAAACACTTTAAATCAAATTCCGAAGTTGAACGATGAAATCATGAAGGGATGAACTAGTGACAACTGTGGGACAATTATTCTGTGTTGAGCAGCCTGGTGCTTTCATTTCCTCTGGTAAAAATGTCGGACAGCACGTAGCATCTCATGACAAGCGATTGTGCAAAAGTGTAGTTTCTTCTCCCCAGGTTTTGGTAAGAAAAATAAAAATGAGGTGATGTGTTGTGTTTTTTTTTTCTCTCGAGGTCCTTTGTACAAACAGACAACAATAATATCAACAAACAGACAAAACAAATAAACGACAAAAAAAAAAAAAAAAAGCAATACCCCGCCATTGTTTTCGACTCCTTTTTCTTTTTTACTCTACTAAGCAGCCGAGAGAGAGAGGGAGGATGGGTTGTGGGGGGAAAATGAGGCTGGGGTTTGAGGAGCTGATGTATATTTTGTCAGTTTGGGTTGGTTGTGCATCCTTCTGTCCATTTTGCAACAACAAAACAAACAAATAAACCAAAAAAAAATCATCTAGTGGTCTACAGTTGTCTGCAACCGTAGATACGAGCAGCAAGAAATATTTTACTTTTTATGTGCTGTTTTTTTGTGTGTGTGTGTTTGTTATTCATCAACAGCTCAACAGCCTGAAGTGGGCGTGGCCTTCTCATAACTCATGGCATGAGGTTGGCCGTAGCTTTAAATGAGAGTACATATAGTGGATAAAGGAATCGTGAGTTGATCAATACGAGAAACCACCAAAATGATCGTCGACAGCCTAAAACGTTGACTTTGTGGAGCCGCCTTTTGCTTTAATGACGGATTGACGGGAGCCTTCCAGCATGCTACATCTTCACCGCTCTCTATTATTTGATGCTAGACCCCCCCAGGCCCCCCAAAAAAAGGTCTTCCTACATTTCAAAAAAAGTTATGCCTCTCTCCAAACATGTGGGCAAATGGGTTATTGTCTAAAGAAGGTTAAAGTGTGACTCTATTGCAAAAAAGGATGCTTATTCTAAATCAGAGGTGCGCAAATCCAGTCCTCAAGAGGCCCTATCAAGTCTGTTTTAAATCAATGATTCCCAACCAGTGTGCCGTGGCACATTAGTGTGCCGCGAGAGCTCTAACGGTGTGCGGAAACTAATAAAACTTCACTTAACTGGTAAGAAAAGTATTTATGAATAACAAATATTGCATCTTTGTCCGGTTATCTGTGCCAGTAACTCATAGTGACAGAAAGAACAAATAAATGATCTTCTAGTATCTAATTGACAAATGTATACTCTTTTTGTGACAACTTTGTTGATGTGACGTGCGATTTTTCGAACTTAAAAAAAATGTGCCTTTGCTAAACTAAATGAGGACCCCGATTGTTTGAATCAGGCGTGTTGGAAGAGGGAGACATCGAAAACAGACTGGATAGGGGCTCTCGAGGCGCGGACTTGGCGCTTGGTCTAAAACAAAAGCAGTGGAAGCGTATGCTCACAGTGCAGCATCGTGCTTTGAGGCTGTTTTTCTTCAGATTTAGCAGCAGCCTTATAAGTCAAGGTGGAAGCACTTACGAGCAGGTCCAAATAGAAATCAATTTTGACAGAAGAGCGGGCAAAAATTGCCTAGTTAAGATGTCTCATGCTGAACGACCCCATTAAAGCAAAAGGTACTAAAACTAAGTTTTTTGTTTTTTTTTTATTCCCCTCTACTAAACGATTTGCTCCTTTTCAAGTGAATTGTATTTTCCCTTAGTTTTGCTTGAATTTTTTTTTTTGCGTGAGTTCTCATGGCCTTAAACCACATTTTCTCTATCCACTATATGTGACCTTTTGAGGCGTAGGGTTAACTTTGGGCTCAGGTTCCTATAGTCTGGCGGTGAACAGGATTGAAAATATCTGGAACGGCGACCTACGATCGCGCGTAGTAGGTTCGTCCATGTCAGCATTCTTATTGACACATTCTAGCTAGATCAAATCCTAAGTGACGATGAAGCCATTAAGAGCCTGCTATAAATATCGTAGCGTCCACAGTTCTGATTCCGCTCTCCTAACTCAAGTACATGTGAAGGTAATGACTGGATATGAGAGAAAGCTTAAGGGAAAACAAAAACAAAAACTAATACTTCATCCATTGTTTGAGAGAGAAAGAGAGAGAGAGGATCAACACAAATGTAAACCTGCCGGACAACCAAAAAGAAACATCATCACTTTGTTAAACTAGATAAAATACGCATTTACTGAGATAAAAGTGTTTACGCTAATCATTTTTGAGATATTTCGTACACTGCAATAACATTCTTGAACACATTTTTTCCTCATCTGCCTCTGTAACTCTTTTTTTTTTTTTTGTTTTAAGCATTCACATATGTCAGGGATCCTCATGACATCTTTTCGAAAGAGACGGCCCAAGCTAAAGAGGCCGATTTTATGCGCCGTGACATACGAGAATTTAGTCAGAAAGCAGGATTTTTTTTATTTTATTTTTGAACGGGATCGCAGTGATGTACTCCAGATAAAAAACAAGTAGCATGTCGTCCACTGCGACAGACCAGACATGCCGCTGCGCAAAAAAAAGGATCGTTTGCCAATAACAAGTGTTGTATTTTGGAATTTGCGTGAGGGGGGTTATGGCATATATTTTGATAACATTCAGCGTTGAAAAGAAAAATGCCAAAGCTTTTACAGGGAGAAATATCAGTTTTTGACGTTCCTTGCAAATCCCTACTAAATTCTCGCAAGTACAGGCTCTTTTTTTATGGGCTAGTTAAGAATGCTCCACAAGACCACTTTTTAGCATAACTGTTGGAAGGAAGTCGATTCTGGGTGTTGCGACCTCAAAAGTACGATCATGAGGTTTGAAACAAAGCCGATTCCTAAAGATGGAAATGCCTTCGGGTAAAATAAAAAAGTGCTTCTCTTGATGATTTTTTTTTTTTTTAAATCTGCATCATGTTTAAACCAACACTTTTCACATTCTTTCTTTTTTCCCCTTTAAAATGCCAGATGCTTTTTCCGTTTTCCATTCAAACGTGACTGTAACGGACGCCAAGCAATAAAAAAGGAGCCATCCGCCAAATTTACAGATTGCGAAAAGAGCACTTTTTTTTTGTCCCCAGAAGGATCCCATTTGTGCGATTAAATGGGAGAACGTTTGAGGTAAATTGCGGATTCCGTAGCTCTTCTTTTCCCTCTCAAGATGAGACGTTCTACTGTGGTTCAGGGAAAAGGAAAATTAAGTCAAACAAAAATATCCATTTCAAACGATATATATATTTTTTTCTGGGTAACAACAATAAAGATCGTCACTAAACTTTGATATATGTGTCCTATTGCTTTAGGAAGAAAGCAGTACCGTGACTCTGCCTGCTACGCTACTAAATGGGGATGCAAATATAAGGGGACATAAATGGCAATGGAAAAAAAAAAAAGCATTAATACATCATTAAAACTAGAGGTAAAAGGAAAATAAAATCCCAAATAAAAGCAGCTTCCTTTTCTTTTTCACCCCATTTTTCCAAAAGGGCCTTTTGTATACTTTTAGGGATAAATTCCAATCTTGTGTGTGCTTTCATTTAAGGCATCTAAGTTTTCTCTCTTTTCTTTTTTTTTTCTTTTTCTTTTTTCTTTCTTTTTTTTTTTTTTTAAATTCAAAATCTACTCACTGTTTGTTTTAATCTAGCTTTGAAAACTCTCACTGAAAAGCCTGGTGGAAGCGAGGCAGTGTGGTGGTACTAAGGCTGGAGCTGAATACTGGTGGAAGAGGGTGCAGAGGTCCAAGTCCAAGACCCCCGCCGGAGCTCTGATGCTCCTGAGGTTGTGGTTGCAAAGAGGTAAGAGGCGCCATGGCGGCTGCGGCGGCAACTGCTGCGGCGTGAGGCTCGGCAGCGTGCAGAGATGAAGAGGAGGAGGAGGAAGACGAGGAGGCGGCAGACGAAGTGTAACCCATCACCAGTCCTCCCGTGCTCATGGGGGCGCTGTAGGGAGGGAGGTTGAGCGGAAGGAAGCCCAGCAAGTGGGAGAAGTCCATGTTAGCAGCAGAGAGAGACTCGGCGATCACCGCGGGGCTCTTGGACAGCAGGGGATCTCCGCAAAGTTCTTCTGGCAGGCCAGCGGGAGGCTCCAGTCCATCCTTGGGGGGCGAAACAGCAGCGTGAGGCTCCGCGGAGGGAAGCGGGCCCGGCAAGCCACTCTGCAGATCCATGAGGAAGCTCTCCATCTCCACCTTCAAGGGTTTGTCCAGCAGGTATGAGGTAGATCCCAGCTGGTATTTGGGGGCTTGCTGGGAATGGTGCTGCTGCTGGGGGACCGAGGGCTGGTGGTGGGGCGGGGGCGGCGGAGGGGAACGGTGGTGATGGTGGTGGTGGTGATGGTGGTGGTGGTGATGGGAGTGGGGGTGCAGGGATCCAGTGGACTCCATGTGGCAGCCCATGCCCATGGATAGGGGCGCCGACATCAGGGGCGGGTGAGGGTGGGTCACTCCGGAGTTTGACATGGCCTGCAGGTGGTGGGGGTTGTACACGCCCATGGGGAAGGGGGCCCCGCTTGGGAAAGGCTTGCCCATCATGGGGTCCTTATTCGGAGCCACGCTGCACATCATGGGGCTGAGCTCCTCCTTCACGGTGCAAGGAGGCGACCCGGAGGCGAGGAGGCCCAGCATATCCGGAGGCTCGGTCTTGATCTTCAGCAGCTCCTGCGAGTGGCTCTTCTTCACGTGACGCGTCAGGTGGTCCTTCCTGCCGAAGCGCTGGGCGCAGTACTGGCACAGGAAGTCCTTTCGGCCAGTGTGCACCACCATGTGTCGCCGCACGTCCTTCCGCGTGTAGAAACGGCGATCGCAGTGGTCGCACGGGTGTTTCTTCTCCTTGGCCCCGCCGGATGATTTCCCCGAGTGGCTCTTGAGGTGCTCCAGGAGGACGGGCGTGCTCTCGTACCTCTGCATGCAAACTTTACAGGTGAGGTCCCCCGCTGTGGCCGAGTGCATGGCCACGTGGCGCTTGTAGCCCAGTTTGGTGTTGTAGGGCTTGCCGCACTCCTCGCACTTGAAGGCCTCCTTGTTGGGGTCGTGGGTCTGCAGGTGGTTCTTCAGGTGGTCCTTACGGTGGAACATTTTCTCACAGAACGAGCACTGGTGGGTCTTCTGTGGAGAATGTGTGGCCATATGCCTGCGGAGGACCAGATTTGATTAGCGGGTCAGAGAAGATTGCACCGACAGCGTGTAGTGTAGAACATTAGTACAGTCAAACCTCGGTTTTCGAACGTCTCTGTTCTCGACCAAATCGGTTTTCGACCAAAAATTTTGAGTTTTTTTATGCCTCGGAAGACGAGCGAAAATCGGTTCTCGACCAAACTGAGCGCACTTGAATGCGCCACTTGAGTCCTCTCGCCTTCCTTACACGAGGAAGTGACGCTTCCTCGTTGTCATGATTCGATTTGGGACCAACAGGTGGCACTGTAGGGCTGCAGCTGCACACCTGTTGGTCATTAGGTAATTAGTGCTTTAAAAGGACTCCCAGCCCGACCACTCATTGTCGGGTCATTGTTGCTCTTTGCTACTGTCATGTTTGTTTGTTGCCGTTTGTCTGCTACTGTCAGGTTTGTTTCGGTCATGTTTTGGTCACAGTTCTGTTCTAGCTTCAGTTGTCATTTTTGTTTGCTACTTTGGACTATGTTTGTTTTGGATTTAGTTTTCTCTGTTTCAATACACTTCTTCAAGTTCAACCTGCTCCTCCCTCTTGCCTGCTTTTTGGGGTCCACCACCACCTCGCAACGTGACACTCGTGTAGGGTTTCATTGTGAGCAGACGTGTTCAATAATGATTTTTTTTTTAAAAAAGAGCGTGGTTTCCATTTTCGAACAAATCGGTTTTCGAACAGCCTTCTGGAACGGATTATGGTCAAAAACCGAGGTATGACTGTATAACTAAGTTTCTTTTTCAAGGTAACGGTGGCAACACCGCATATCATTACCATTTTTCAAAAATGAAATTAAGAGAAGCGAATGAACATACTATATACAGCACAAGTAAGGAATAAATACAACTTTTGGTACCAGTAAAATTCATGAAATCAAAGCCTTCGATGGCTTTTCCAGTTACCTGATGAAAAAATACTTGCGCAGTCTGCTCATTGAGTGACAAGTGCCAACAGACAAGACAGCGGCCACAATTTTTTAAAAAGTAACCTTTCGTCTCCATTTTGGTTTGCAAGATAATTTAGGTTGGAAATGCCCATGATGCAATTTTTCAAGCTATTTTTGTTGGGCTTTACTCCCCCTGGGATGTAAGACAGTCATTTGAGTCATTCACATTTTTTATGTAAATAAGCTTTCCTTCCATTGGGTCACTGTTCTCCTTAATGTGATCAGGAAAACACCTTTATTCTGACTGGAAGCTTCATCGTGTTATCGGTGTTGAAATTCAGTCGGCCGGAATTGTGGCCAGCCACGATGCACTCTGGGGTGGCCACAGCAACGCGATGGCCCAGTTGCACTAGAAGAAAATGTTTTTCTTTCAAAAGCAAAAGGCAGATTTGTAAACAAAAACAGTATGATTTGTCAAGTCCTTGGGTTCAACTCAAAGTCAAGTCGAGTCTCACGAGACATGTGGAGTCTTTCGTAAATCAGGGAATCTTAAATTGGCATCAACTCAAGTCAAGTCATTTGACTTGGATCCCTCACTTCTGCTATTCTGAATGTATATTATGACCTTGACCTATCAAGCGTGTGATAAACGCTCTGAGTACCTGAAGAGTTTGTATTTGGAGCTGAAGGCCTTGGGGCAGTGCGGCTGTGAGCAGTGGAAAGGTTTCTCTCCCGTGTGACTCACGGCGTGGAGCCGGAGCTTCTCCTGAGAGGCGAACAGAGCCCCGCACACCAAACACTCGTTCCCTCTCCCCGCCTCTTCTTCCTCGTCTTCTCTCTCTTTCCCCCTCTCTCGCTCTGTGCGTGGCAGCGAGCCGGCGCTCCCAAACAACTTGACGGCAGTCCGTCGTCCCTCTTCCTCCGGCGTCAGTGCGGTAATACGGTGTGAGGCATCGGCGGCAGCAGCTGCCATGGCAGCCCTAGAGAGCCGCTGCCATGAAAGTCCACTCGGGGTTCCCCTGCCTCGTGGGCTCAATGTCGGAAGTTGGAGGGCCGACAGGTGGTTTGGGTGGCGAAGTGGCGGCTCAGTAGAAGCTTGAGTGAAACATCGAGATGAGCGAGAATCTGCAGTGAAACACAAGGACGGATGTTAGTCTGCATTCTGACCACTGCCGAGGTGCCCACAAGCAAGGCACTGAACCAACCACTAAAAGCAAATAAACATCCGTCCGTCCATTTGCTTATCCGCTTTATCCTAACAAGGGTCACGGGGCGTGCTGGAGCCTATCCCAGCAGTCTTCGGGCAGCAGGCGGGGTACACCCTGAACTGGTCGCCAGCCAATAGCAGGGCACACCGAGACAAACAACCATCCATGCTTACAGTCACACCTAGGGATGATTTCGAGAAAACCCATAGAGGCACGGGGAGAACATGCAAACTCCACACAGGAAGGCCGAATCAAACCCTGCACCTCTGCACTGTGAGACTGACGCTCTAACCGGTCGACCACCGGGCCGCCCGACAAGTACAATACAGTGGTACCTCTTCTTACGAAATTAATTGGCTCTGGAAGAAATTTAACTTGACAACTTTGTTCGGAGAGACGCGTTTTCCATGTAAATGCCCTAATTCGTTCCAAGCCCTCCCCAAAATTCAGACAAAAATGTTTTCTAAAGCATGAAAGTAATGCATCAAAATATGTAACAAATACATGTTACAATTAGATCGTTGCACAATAAATGGGAGTTGTGCATAATGTAAAAAACAAAGAATAAAGAATAACAATGATGGTCATTTAACTTGTAACTGCGTTCTTGTCATTTTTTTTCCCCCTGTTTAGTCCATGTTCTCTCTCACAAGTGGTTTTTGCCTGGCGTTTTGTAAAGAACTGATCCAAGGACGTTTGCTTTTGTCGGCTTTCAACAATCCTTCGAAAATGTCCAAGGCAAACATCAGCATAGTGAACGATCGCCCGACCGGTGAACACTTTCTCTGGGTGATTCACATTTAGGCGAAGGGCGAATGACGAGTACGCTGCACTGACACACATCTCTCTATCTACACACATAGTCACATACGGTAGAGGTCCCTCTTAGCCAATGGGATGCCAGGATGATGCTCGATAGTAGCCAATGGCAGAGCAGCTATGAGTATGTTGCGTTCAGGAAACCCGGAGCTGCGAGTAGTGGTCCAAATTGTTTTCTCACCTTTCGTATCTTGAAATTTGTTTCGTAACGAGAGGCAATATTTTCCTGTTGAGATGTTTCGTAACTTGAAAAATTCGTATGAAGAGACGTTCGTAAGTAGAGGTACCACTGTATTTGGTCTAATACAAAGTATCCTACTTACTAATCCTGCTGTCTGTCTTTATTTCCTTGTGTTGCACTTTTCCTCCTCTCACGTCTCCTCCTCACCCAGTTCCAAGAGCCACGCTTGGCGGCGAGTGCCAAATACTCTTCTGCATCTTGACTCTGGGAGGAAAACAAACAGAAAGTCGAACATGACAAAGTTGTGTAAACATGGCTCGATAGATATTTGAGATGATTTTATTACGATTATCGTCCTGATGAATTGGTTTCTCTTTGCTTTTGATGTTTTATGTCAAGCATTTTGAATTTTTTTGAACATGAAATGTGCTATACAAATGAACTTGTTTTGCGTTGCTGCGCTGCATCACTTTAAAACAGAGCAACGGTTGCATGTAGCCTGCCATTAAAAAAAGTTCTCAGTGTGATGCGATGCAGGTCGGTCGGTCCGTGCTTGCTCAAGAGCACCTCGACAGAAGTAAAGAAAAAAAATCAAATTTGGAAAGTTTCCATGGAAATGAATAAACCAAGATTTGATCAAACTGAAGGTTGACTTTTAGGGTATTTAGGTAGAGTTGGGAAAAATAAGACGATTTCATCATAATAACAAAATACTACAATAACAATTATATGATGTGTAATATAGTAAATAATATATATTTTTTCCCCTGAAATGCCACAGCTGTAACTTACATCACATGGTAAAATCCACAATGTGCACGCTTGTATAGGTTAAACTTAACAACAACAACAACAGCAAAAGAAAATATCTCAAAAACCTGGTGTACTACATTTTTAAAATCAGTGTCAAAATTACGTTGAGGGACACATAAAGTCTCTGATTACAACTGGTGTTGACCAGTGTAATTATTTGCTTGAATCTGACTAAAACAACCAGATTCCATGCAAGTACGCAATCAAAAACACAAAGAATTCTTCTGTCATATGCACATATAATAAAGACTCTGGAATGTAGATTTCTTTGGAGAGGGGCTCTTTTATTCAAACAATTTGATACGAAATTTGTTGGGATTTTTGGAAGGGAAGGTGCTTTTTTTTGGTTGATTTTTGAAATAGGTTTTGTTGGGGTTGTGTCGTATATAATTCAACATTTATTTGTTTTTGTTCTTCAATGAAACAATTGATGCTGCAATAAAATCATCCAAACTTGATCAAGTTTGGATCACAAATATATCTGTTACATGGTCATGATTTTTAGTTGTATTATTTTTGATGTATTTCTGCTTAGGACAAAACAAAATGGTTCTTCTAATTAAACATTCCAGAAATATACTAATTGTGCACCTCTAGTCAAGATCCAGTCTCGCATTTCTCCAATGACGAGTTGTCATTTGACTTAATCTACAGCGGAACTTGGACTGTGACCCTCTGGTTTAAAAACTGCAAGTAATTTCCAGCCTAAACTACTTCCGCTCACTAGAGGGCGCTGAATGACAAGTGTGATAAGATTACCAAGAGTGTTTTTATGGCCATGGTACTCCATTACATACGTGTGTGTGTGTGTGTGTGTGTGTGTGTGTGTGTGTGTGTGTGTGTGTGCGTGCGTGTGCGTGTGTGTGTGTGTGTGTGTACGAGACTAATGAAGGTTTTCTTATCTTATCTTATCTTACATTTGTGTGCGTGTAAATGTACAGGTATGTACTTATAATAATAATAATAATACATTTTATTTATAAGCGCCTTTCTTGTCATGAAAGTGGGCGAGGACGCTCAGGAAAACACACACATGGCCCAAAGGTTGACAATAACAACCCGAAATTCAACACCAAAACTGATGCACACTTTGAGGTCAACGAAAACAACAACTCGCCTCAAAGTTGAGCAGTCCATCCTTTTAACCCCATCACCCCTCGGCCATTACACATTCCTTTATGCACCCCAGCTGACCTCTGCGCCCTTTGCCACCGACTAACACGGCAGTTAAGTCCAAGGTTGAGCGGACATAACAACGGCAGTGCCAGGTACCACGTGAGTCCAGAGCGTATACTTGAAACCGTGTAAACACATGTTGAACAAAACACACACTAACAGGCACACTTACACACTCGCACGCTTTTTGTGTGTAAGAGGTCACCGAGTTGAGAATGACAGCTAATATGATGGAATTTGCTGCAAGTGTTTTGACAGATGCTTCTGATGTTGTTTACGTGTAAACAAACGCGTCTACATGCCTCTGCAGGCATCGTGTTTTGGCATGCACAGCACAAAACATGCACACGCGTACACTTACAAGTGTACGGATACACACAAGAAAAAGTGTCTTTTAAAGCTCCATGAGGACCTCATGAAATAATTTCTTTTGAGAGGGTCACCACTCCCATTTTGACTGCTATGGTACATAGTGCATACCGTACACATAACACACATACCTGTAAATGGTGTATTATTTACCGTATATATGCTGGTTAAAAAAAAATGTAAAAAAAATGTGAGAGAGAGAGAGAGAGAGAGAGAGAGAGAGAGAGACGGCGAGAGAGAGAGAGAATGTTTTTCTGTCATTGTTAATATACCTGAAAGAGAAGCTCTTCAACCCAAATATTTTTAGTGATAAAATAGAAATATTAGTTACCCATTAATTACAAAATAATGACCAAAAAAAGGCAAAACAATATTTCTTGATTCAGATGTGAAATTATACTTAGAAAAAAATGTTTTCATGATTGAATGTTAGGTTTGTATTGTATTGCATTCCTTTAGCGTAGCTCCATCTAGTGGATGCATAACGCAACCGCAGCCACTATTGTAGCTTCCATTCTATGGGCCTTATAAATGCAGCGCACCCTATATATTAAAACAGTTTTAAAATCATTGAAGGTGTGCTTCATACTCCAAAGTGCCGTATAGTGCGGAAAATACAGCAATATTATATATATTATTTACTCACAGCCAGTCTAAAGGCAATATATTAACCTCTTATCTCTGGGCTCCACTGTACATAAAACACACACACACACACACACACACACACACACTAACTATTGTGCGATATTAAAAAAAAAAAAAAAAAAAGGACTGTGAAGCAATTTTGTGAATTTCAAATGTTATGTCATATACTGAAGGTCACGTGTGTGCTCTCCTGTGTATGTGTGTGTGTGTGTGTGTGTGTGTGTGTGTGTGTGTGTGTGTGTGTGTGTTTACAGTGGTGGATAAGAGGACCTGACAGCTGTAGCATTGTGCAGTGATCATCACCCATCAGGGAGGGTGCAGGGGGGTGACACCCATCCCATTGACCACCCTCAGGGAGCCCGGCTCCATTGTTGCAGCCTACCCACGTCGCACATTCCTGGATTGAACCATGCCGTGTCGTACTGCCGCACAACAGCGACGTGCAACGTATTTAGCCATAGGCTTGTGCAGCATCTCTCACACACACACACACACACACACACACACACACACACACACACACACACACACACACACACACGAGCACACACGAGCACACACTAAAACACGGAAAAAGCACATATGCACGGACATACACACACACACACACACACACACAACGTGGATAGCCTCAATCGACATCGGCCAGACACACACACACACACACACACACACACACGAGTATATACACTCCACCCATACCCCAAGTAAGACTTCCGATTTCGAATAATACTCCAATTTCTAACGTTGGCCGCAATCTGTAATAACAATAGGCTGTCATTACAAAAAAAAAAAAAAAAAAAAAAAAAAAAGGCGTGCAATAAAAAAAAAAAAAAAAAAAAAAAAAAAAAAAGATCAAAGAAAAAAAAAGATTTGTATTCGGGTAACGGCGTTTATCTCCCGAATTTTCAACTCATCGATTCAAGGTGATGAACAGCATACACACACATCCCCATCTGATACCGAATTACAGGCCACGACTTATTTCCTCATATAATAAACAATACTCTCCAACACAACAATCCAAATTTAGATCATCTTCAGACAGTACACCTTCAGAGATACTGACAGTATTGTCATGGCCTGTAAGTTCCATGTGCTGTTCACAGGAAAAAGAAGGCAAAAGTTGACCCAAGGAGGTACCAAAGTATCTTTTTATCATGATTTAGTTTCTGTTAGTTTCCAGCAGGTGACCGAGGTGTTCCGGTCTTTCCAGCTGCTCACCTGTTAACCATCATGCTCAACAAACTATTTCAGGACTTCCAAGCCGACAACCGACTGTCGGATAATTCGCCTTGCTCAAGCTATTATTCATGTGCAACTTTCTAGACGTTCCAGATTTTGTTCAGTTTTTCTCGTTCCTTGTTAATTGCTTTCCATTTTCTTGTAAATAGTTTGTTAAGTTATGCTTGGTTTGGTATTTGTCATGATTTGATTCTCCTGTCCTTTTGGGACGAGCAATTTCCGTTTGTATTTTCCTTGCCTTTTGCAAGCGCATTCGCCCTCACACTCACACTGAGGGACAATTTTGAGTGTTCAATCAGCCTGCCATGCATGTTTTTGGAATGTGGGAGGAAACCGGAGTACCCGGACAAAACCCACGCAGGCACGGGGAGAATATGGAAAATCCACACAGGAAGGCCAGAGCCGGGATCTAACCCACGACCTCTGCACTGTGAGGTCGACGCGCTAACCACTTGATCACTGGGCCGCCTTGAGACAATTAGTTGTTTTAAAATGGCAGATTTGGGTAAATGTCGTTTTTGGGGGTTTGCTGTTGCTGAGCCATTGAAAGATGTAATCCCAATGTTAACCACAGAATGGCAGACATTGCTCACCAGGTGCTGTAAAATGCATCAGAGAAGAAGAGGAGAGTGTCATGGCCACCGTAACACAGTCTCAAAAATACACAGACAACAATGATTTTGTTTTTCCACATCACTGAGTGTTGGTTGGGAGTGCAAGAGGAGTTAATCGATTTGTGTCCTCCAAAAACAGAGATGGATTCAACACTGAATAGTGTGACAAACGCACATGGTCAATTAATTGGAAGAGCGGCTGTTGTGGTAGACTCGCCTTACCAAGGGGACCCATCAGGGAACAACTTGACTGCCCTACACTGTACTCCATTCACACAGGTGAGTGAGGCAACTTATCAATTTGAGCATGTGATTGTTATGCATGTACAAAAATAAGGTAGTATAATATTAAAATCTTTGAGTGGTGAATATGACATTATATCATGCATCTGGTTTAGAAGTGTACCTTCCTATGTGGCCCCTAATTAGTGCTGATGAAAAACTGTGCCCCCCTCTGCTGTTGAAATTGCCCATCCCTGCACTAAACTATTGACACTGCTGAAATTCTAACACGAAGTAATCTTGGTTGAAGTTGACTGATTTTTGCTTGACTTTTAGAATTGTTGGCATCTTGACATTGTGCTGGCATTGAAGTAAGAGGAGCGTCGAAGCACAGGCAGTTTAAGAGCTTCAGCACAAACAATAAAACGGCGACCGTTCCCACCGTCCAATCGCACAAGCCTCACTGCACAAATCATAAAAGCTGGAGCAGGAACTTTGCTTCCAAAATGGCTTCGATGCCCACGTACGTACGTTTGCTGGAAGCGGCGCTCACTTCCCCTAATCAGGAAGGCTGAAAGCAGCATTGAACCGCCACTTTCCGCCTGGGTGTCTTTGGTTTCTGTCCTGGATGAAAGAGCTTCCACATTCCTTTCCAGCAGGGTCAGAGGTCATCCTCTGCACTGCACCGCCTGCCCGCCTGCCACAGCTCCCGCATGCTGAGTGACTGCTATTAACCCTACCGATGCCGGCCCCATCCATATGCATGTGAGAAGAGGAGCGAAATGTTTGTCGGAGGCTTTGTAATGTCGGTGACGTCTACAAACGTAGCGGACGAGGCCGGGTTGGTGCGGGCGAAGCGGCGTGGACCAAGAATGGCGTCACAGTGAGGCGAGGGGCGCTGCTCGACCGAACTTTACGAACAGCCTAAATATAGAGGCTGAGTTCACCATGTGGAGTTTAGGTGACAACAGCCGCTCTTATGAGGAGGGGGTAGTCAGGCAAAGGGGGGTGGGGGGTGGTGGTGGTGGAGTAGCAGAGAGCAGGGGGTGGGGGCTGTGTCGTTCTCTGAGGAGGTGAACGTGCTACACAAACATGCAATTTAAACAGTCATTCGATTCGACATTAACGTCGCTGTCCAATCAAATGCACCAAGTTCCAAATTGCGTGCGTTTATTTAGTGACAATAAATGTTTATACAAAGTACATCACACGTTAAAAGGGCAATTTTTACAACATTTAGCATTCTTTGGAAATTTACTTTGCTTGAACCGTGTTGCGACTTCATTTGTTTCATTGTTTTTGAAAAAGCGATTCTTTCAATATTCACGTTAGCGTAGTTTCTTCGATTTCTTCATCTACTACTACTCTTCTTTTTATTATCTGGCAGTCTAAATCAGCGGTCCTCTCTTTTTTTTTTTTCTTGCAGAGCGATCAGCACCCCAAAGGAAAAACTTCATACACATTATCTTCGGAAGATGGAGCTCGTTTGACAAGAGAAATTCTTCCCATCGTTTTTGCGGCTGTATCTCCAGAGCAACGTGGAGGAGGAAGCCGTAGTGCTAGTAGGTCAACAAAAACAAAGCAATACAATAAACTTTTTGAATTATTTGAACAAGTGGCACCAACGTGTTGAAGTGGAAAGCATGAAAATGCCAGCAGAGTTAGCGCAGCCCGCCCGCGTAGGCATTAGCAGATTAGCCGCTAATAACTAGCCGGCAACCACCGGACAAAAGCATCAATAAAGCGTGTCATCTTTTGATCGGGCACATTTGCAATTAGCGATGATTTTAATGGTGTGTGTGGGATCATAACTTTAAAAATTATGTTTATATTTTAAGGCACATTCATTATTCTTGATGGGTCAATTTTTAGTAGTTCACAAAGTCACAAAATTTTGAGATAAAGGTTTTCACTGGACAACAATAACTGTTTTCTCATTAAATTCATGATCATTTTACTTTACTTACATTAAGAAATGTTCCACTTTTGAAGTTTAATAATGTTGATGAGCCACGTTTTTTACCTTAGGCAGCAAAGCAGCATTTTGGTTCTGTTTTCTTAACAGAAATCACATTCGCGAATTATAAAGACACTTTCAACTTGGAGATTGAATTAGAAAAATGGGTGACAAACTTGCAGAGAAGCTTTTCATTGAACAGCCACACTTTGGTTAGATAAAACTGAATCCAGGAAAACCCATTTTCGTATTCTGTATGAAACAAATCTGCTCCCTTTCACCCTCAAATCCACATGGGAGTCCTGTTGAAAACTAACATCTTTCATTTTTACCCGTGTTCAAATCATTGATTGTCTCAGTGGATCGCCTCCCACCCACCCCAGAATCATAAATGGTATGGTCCCGTTTGTTAATTAGCAACATTATGAGTCGCCCTCTGAGCCAGTAAGTACTTGCTAGTTAATGTACAGAAAAGCAAATAAACTTGGCAGTGCACCATTTGCTCACCGTATATTTTTATGCCCGCGGTCAGACCCAACACGAGCTGAGCGTTTCGTGCAGTGCGTTTCCGTATATAGCCAATGCGGTTTGCACGGTCAGGCACGGTTGCTTGCCGGGCGGTGCGGATAAAGCATTCGAGGGGAAAATTTTGCTTCTCCGCCTATTTCGCCGTGTTTGCTGATGTGAACTTTTGGCGGCATCGAGAACATACTTACTACGGCCCGTGCAGGCACAAGCAGACACACAGCCGGATAAAGTAAAAAAATAAAAATAAAAAATAGACACGCAGTGTTATGAAAGAAAAGCAATGTGGGACAATATCATTGCGGTCTGTGGGACCGAGAAGCACTATATCCAGCACAGCCAGCTCCCAATACCAGCAGAGACGGAGCCAAAAAAGTAGCGAGACAGTTAGCGTACCTGGTGATGGGACTGACTTCTTTACAGCTATTGATTGAACTACCAGACAAGATATCATTTGGCAGCCAAGGCAGTAAGATGACTAGCAATGTTCAAACTTTCTTGTTTCTGCCAGAGGGGAAAGAGGAGCCCCTCCTCCTCTTCTCCCAAAGCAACTTCTCTCAAAGCAACTCCCGTGTAGTTCCCCCTCGGTTCGGTCATGCTGTGATTGTGGAAACCTGCCCCGCATCAGTATCAAAAGTGATACATCGGTGTCCATGAACCAGAAAGTAGCGGCTATTCACATAATAAGGACACATTATTTTTTTCTCATCAAATTGCCCATTTACTACAAAACAAATGCATACAACAGAGTCACATTTTCAATCCATTGATATACTAAAAAATAAAAAAAAAAAAAAAAAAGTATTTCGAAGACAGCTTCAGCTGTTGGTACACCTGTGTACATTGGATAGCGTTTCTTTACGAGGGGACATTGCCACCTGCTGGTTTGGCATACATATTAAACGTTTTGGGACATTTTTTTGCAGCTACACAAATATTGGTTTGCAATTTTTGCCTTATTGGGTTTGGATTCACTTCAAAATATACAGTCGGCACACGGACTAAAAGGGCTTAGTGTGGAGCCGAAGCATGCAAACAACAGTGGAAATGGGGAAAAAACTTAGAAACGCATAAAAAGGAGGGAAAACAGGAGTTGTGAGCAGCGCTGGAGTCAAGGGTCTTTGCAGCACTCAAATAAGTCTAGTGTGACAGGCGAGAGGTCAAGCTTTGGTGAACCCATTGAAAAGGAGCAGCCACCTAGGAGGGGGAAGGAGATCCGCCATTGGCAATGATCCTTTGACCTACAGGAAGGCTTTCTTTTTACAACTGCACATTGCACCGCGCACACATAACAACACAAGAATACAAATGTATATTTGCAATATATTTTGCCCTTTTATCCACAATCAAATTGTGCTCAATTATTCCAAAAGAACACTTTTACCCTCTAATATATTAGTTCCGTTATTTCCAACGGGAAAACATGTTTCAAAGCTTAACCATTCCACTGTAACTTGAAAATGATGTCATCCATCCACTTATCCAATTTCTCATCCTAATTCTAATTCTTGTCTTCACGAGGACGTGGTGGAGCCTATTCCAGCCGTCTTCGGGCAGTAGGCGGGGGGGCACCCTGAACCGGTTGCCAGCCACTCGCAGGGCACACAGAGACGAACAACCATTCGCACTCACACTCACACATAGGGACAATTTAGAATGTTCCATTAACCTGCCACGCATGTTTTTGGAATGTGGGAGGAAACCGGAGTACCCGGAGAAAACGGAGAACATGCAAAATTCCACACAGGAAGGCCAGGGTCAGATTCGAACCCACAACCTCCGCGCTGTGAGTTGGACGTGCAAACTGTGTCGCCAAAATCATCTCAATATGCTCTAAAACAAAAATTGATTGATTCCTTTTTGCAGGAAATCCTGCTTAATTCTCATTTTGATTTCCGAGACAGAAGTGACTCCATCTCTCACACAGCGTCGATGCATTGAAAGGTGAACCATTCAGATTTTATTTCATAAATATGACGTTGATTCATAACTAGAGGGCAACATGTACATAATCATGACATTTAATTTTGAAAAGACCGTCGCTAATAATAAACTCGAGGGCAATGTTACTATTTTGATGACTGTTCAATGCAGTGAGTTGTGTTGTTAAAAGTAGGAAGTCAGCAGTGCACAGAGGTCTCTGTATTCAAGCCAACAATGTAGCCCCCCTCCTCAGCCAGGTTTCACTTCCTCTCCCACTTACATCCTCTGACCCCGGGTGGCGCTCTGCACATGGAGGGGTGGCGGCCAAGAGGAAGAGTGTGCGGTTGTTCCTTGCCAAACTCTTAATAGCCTTCCTACCGGTCGCCATGAGATGTGGCTACTAAAACCGTTCTGGCTTATGCTAGTCCACCACGCTGTGGTCTGACCGAGAGGGGGTGTGGCAAACTGTCACAGTGGGACACTTCCGCCACAAGCCCGCCGCGCGCTTCCTGACGTCAGCCCGCTGATGTGACCCAAAATGACCTTCAACTTATGTTGTTTTCGCACTGATGAGAAGAATTTACTCAACTTCAAATGGATTTAACCCACGACGTCAACAGTGCACATCTGGTCCAAAAACATCGAAATGAATTTCAGCTTTTTCTTGGGAAAATTCAGCAAGAAAAGAAAAGATTAAAAAAAAAAAAAACAAACAAAATAAAAATAAAAAAAAACAGCCTCAGACAAATATATCAGACATTGGTATTAGGTTTTGGTTGGCATTTGAGCAAGGCAGTGTTGGCTTTTTTTACATTCACTCTACGTCACATTATTTATAAAGTAAGCAAAACAAAAAATATGGCAAAGGGACAAATGCACCATAATATTTTTGCTCCTTTGTTATTATTACATAATTATTTATATGTTTATATACTGTATATATATATTTTTAAGTAAGAACTAACCATGTGCACGAGGCATATCATATGAACAAAATGTAGACACATGGGAAGTATAGTTCGTTTTTGTGTCTTTATGTGTCTGTCTATGCGCGTGCGTGTGTGTACGTGTGTGCATGTGTGCGGGAATTCTGGGGAAAGCCCTGGCAGGGAGTCCCGGCCATGACACGGAGTGCGGCAGCAGCCGGAGATGTGGGCATTGTGCCAGCGGGCGTCACGCCAGTCGCACGACCCTCCAGCACCACCGGCTCCCCACAACCCCTTCTTGTCATGTGAAGAGCAAAAAAGTGCAAACATGCACACTTTCACCGCTGCTGCCCTTCTTACTGGCCCTTTAATATTTAAATCACACGCAGTGTGTGGAGTCACCTTTTTACAAACGAATAGCTGTCGGTAAAAATACAGGGCACTCCAACTGTCTGATGTGATTCTTGTTTTGCTTACAATTTCTCCTTCAGCTTCAAAACCAAATTGGATTTCAATATATGAATTCATTGTCAACGAAAGCAGACATCATTCAGCGTTAAACTGAATTCTGGCAAATGCAGTCGTTCAATTGAAACTAATTATTTTTAGTGACATGTCACATGCTGCTACGCGGACAGCAACGGTAACAAACCCACCTATTTTTTTTTTGTGTCATTTGGGAAAACATTATTTTGGATGTAAAATGTGAAAACATAATTTTGAGTCATTTCAATGTCCATTTTCTGGTCAAAATGCACATTCAATCAAATAAAAAACATGGCGGGATGGCACGGTGGTTGACTGGTTAGCACGTCTACCTCACAGTGCAGAGATGCAGGGGTCGATTCTGGCTCCAGGACTGTATGGAGTTTGCATGTACTCCCCGTGCCTGTGTGGGTTTTCTCCAGGTACTCCGGTTTCCTCCCACATTCCAAAAACATGCGTGAACGGTTAATGGAACACTCTAAATTGTCCCAAAGTGTGATTGTGAGCGCGAATGGTTGTTCGTCTCTGTGTGCCCTGCGAGTGGCTGGCAACCAGTTTGGGTGTCCCCCAACTACTGCCTAAAGACAGCTGGGATTGGCTCCAACACGCCAGCGACCCTCGTGAGGATAAACGGATAAGAAAATGGATGGATGGAATAACATGGCTTTTTTTTTAAATTAAAAAAAATGTGTGATTTCAGTAATAATCAGTTGTAATAAAAACTTGAATCAATTCAGCGCATTGATCCGATTCTCTCCCATTCTGTTGCCGATATTTAATAAATGCTTGTGTAACATACTTCTAAGATTTTCCACAATGACAGAACCACTCAGCTCAGCTGTTCGTACAGGGTAGGAGACGCACTCCATCGAGTGACTGGTTTGGAACCCCCGTTCTGAGTGGCAATCAAAAGCACGGCATTTTAAAGAATTTAAAACCACATCTTAGTACACAGTATAATCCTTTGTAGCACCTTTTTATGCAACTAGCATTTTTGGCGTCTTGATTCATGAACTTACTTTGGTCAGATTCCGGGCAAAACATACAGCTTACGAATATATAATCACATAATACATCCAGCTAAGTCCTAGAATTAATCAAACAATTCATTTTATGCTTTAAAAATGTCACCAGGTTTGTTCGGTGGCCTACCGGTTATTGCATTAGGTGACTTTGAGCATTCAAATTACAATAACAGGCATGGATTGAAGTGAAACATCCACTCCTAGCTCTTGCAATATTCATGCACACAAAAAAGTCACATTAAACTGTGTGCCAGAAAACATCTTTGAATAAATACAGAGGGGAGAAAAATTAAATGCATTTGAATTATGTAAAGGTTTATAAAAATAGTCATTCCTTTATTGAGAGCGGAATGGAGGGAAGAGAGGAAAATGGGGTTCGCAGAAGGCAAAGTTTACGCTGTCGCGCCAGCTTTCAGTGAGCTGTCTGTCTCAGGAGACACCCTCGCCGTGGACGTGTGTTGTGTATTTTGTGATCTTTTCGGCTGCCGTCGTATGTCGAAGCGTGTGTGTGTGCGTGGGTGCGTGCGTGCGTGTGTGAAGGTGTCTGTCTGATGGCTGTCGGATGTGTGCCGCTGCCGAAGTTATAAGGGTTGACTTTGATTTATGGGTCTGCAAAGTTAAAGCGCACACACGGAGACGAGAGCGTGCGGCTACTTGAGCCATGACAAATCAAAACAAATCCGTGCAAAGTTGTCAAGCGGTCAAACATTAAGAGGATGAATTTGACCCGATGCTTCGAACCAAGAGACAGATTTTTTTTTTTTTTTTTAATGATGACACATTGAGGTGTAGGTCATGCCCTCTGGCGCTTATTCATTTTTGAAATACAAAGATATGGCATAAATAGGCATTATCCTACTTTTCCTACCTGTGAGCATGTATGATCTTACTCACTCATATTAATGAATGCCTCATTTGCTTTTACCTTAATATTCTGTCATGCATCATATATCTGATATTGTTTATGTTTTAGATTAGATTAATTATTGAAAAATACTTGAGAAAAGGACTTTGAAAAAAATGTCAATCAAATTGCAATGGTAATTTTGAGGAAAATAATCTCAATTAAATTATTTTCCATAATAGTTCAGCCTGAAAAAAAAATGGGGGTGGTGCGGTAGCCAGTATTTTAAAAATATACTGTACTGCCTGATCACGTGTGTAAAAATTGAGTGTGTGGGCATGTGACATGTTGCATCGAGCGGCTGCAACTGACTTTTGTTTTGGCGAGCTGCTTGCTGTCTGTGTGTGTGTGTGTTTCACATGGGGTCAGCAACAAACAATCTCCAAGTTTGGCAACGTCAGCCGCGCTTAAAACAACAGGCATTGTTCAAGCCGCTTTGCTTGACACAAATCAACAGGTTGCAATACATTCGCGCAGCCCTCTTTCATATTCTTTTGCTCTCTTATTCCAAATTTACTTTACTACTAACTCCAGTACTAAATCATTCATTGGGTCTTTTCAAAGAGTGAACAGAGTCTCCACGTGTGTGCTAAGGGACGCATGACTTCAGATTTTTTTTTTTTAAATTTGAGTCGACATTAACTGGTCGATGATAACGGCATTCATACTTTTTTCACTAAAGTACCGAAGTGTATTCTCAAGCCATGAAAAGACGAGCTGTGTCATTGAACTAATTGCCTGCTCACCTGTCTAAAACACAAAACGCTCGTGAAACAATGTTGTTAACGCTAAAATGCAGAACTAGTGATGAGTCAATTTGCATAAAACGGGCCTTAAAAAAATTGGGCAATGGGAAGCCTGCTTTCCTTGTTATTCCTTTGCGGCGTGATCACGTTCTGTGAATTGGAGGCTGGTAACGAAGGAGGAAGATGAGCAGGGACTTAAACACCTTGCATTATATACGGAACAGTCAGACAAGAAATCCACAATGCGCGTGTCCGAAATGGAATGTGATCACTTGAACTATCAGCATATTGTAAGTCATAAACAGTGTTCTAAATTTGTTGGCAGCTTTTTATTGCAAACTTATAAAATGCATTATTGATTGCCATAAAAATCAACATTTAGTCATTGTCTCATGATAAGAAACACAACAGACATTACATTTTTATGACCCAAAAATAAATAAATAATTAAAAAGCCATTAAAGGTGTCAAACACCAGATCCTCCGATGTTCATATTGCAAGCATTTTTTTTTTAAACCAAACCACTTTTAAAAACGAATGAAAACAGTAGTTCAACAAATTGTTTCCTTAACCTCGGATTTCAAAATGATTACCAGTAAGCATTTTATATTTTTTTGTATGTGTGATAATATGACAAAGCAATCATACATTCAAATGGTTTCAGTCATCGCGGCCTTCTAAAGGCCTTCTCACGCTGACCAAGGCGCAACATGCCGTCGACGAACCAATTTATCGTGCATGTGATACCAGGGCACGATAACGGAATGCCTCGAATAGAAAAAAGTTGTCTTTGAGAGCGGCATCACGGTAATGTTCGAAGGCCCAGCCTACAGGAAAGTGGCTTGAAGATTGAGCACTAACAATAATATACCAACGGTTGGGAAAAGCCTCCCTTTTACTTCCTGTGCACGTCGCAGTACATACAATGTTGATCCTTCACCTTCTTGGGTATGCTGGCAGAGTTGTCTTTCACTGTTTTTTCCCCCCCGCGATATGTACACTGGTTAAAGGGTACAGCAAGTGTACCCTTGAGGGTACTGCCTCATTGCAAGCCACTGGAGCCTTAAAGGTACAAATTTTGCACCTTTTTTTGTGATAGTGTAGGGACAATTACTTAGCTTAAATTTGTCCCTAAAACATTCCCTTGATTGATTTTGTGTGATATTTTTTCAAGGCCTACAAAGGCCTTAAAAAGTTATTCATGCAGATTTGCAAAAGTGACTCGGAAACATACACAATAGGTCAGTAGTTGGCAACGGTGCATTGAAAAGAAGCGCCGAGCACACATTGAGGTATGTTGCTTCAGTGTCTCCACTGATTGCAATAGGATATGTGTACTTTGATGGAGAAGGTCTATCAAATGTATCATCTACAATTCTGATGATTTGTTGCTTTCACTGCACGCTTAACATCGATTTGCAACGTTCTTTGCTGCTGTCGGCGCTGACATCATCTTTTTCAAAAACTTCTACTTTGAGACCTATTTACAAGTGCTCCAAAATGCGATGTAAAAAAATGGACCCAAGTTAAGTTCAAAATGGCTTTGTGTAGCGTTAAAAGTTAATTTTGTAGCTAGCTCCAATTTGTTTGCGATGGCTGCCCCTAGCGAGCGTCATTGAAATGTTTTGACTTATCTTTTCACGTATGGGTCGTCTTTTATCAAACAGTCAGCAAGTTAGGAATCCATAGCTGTACCTTTGTAAATGCTGCACTTTGTTGCAAGTTGAGGGGTGGGGGGTTTCCATTAAAGCTCCAAAATTGTTTGCATGTGCTTTCAATTACAGTTCGCAATAGACTAAAATTGCAATCGGCAGGTTAGACTGGACTAGAAAATTGGAGCGCAAGAATCTCAACATGGCAGTACAGGCAACCGTCATGTGCCTGAGAGGGAACTTACAACTGACACGACACTGAACAACTGACTTTGTGCGAGAGGCGAGGTACACCTTGGACACAAATAAAAAAATCGAAACAAACAACCATTAGCACTCACATTTATACCTGTGGACAATTTAGAGTCTTCGATTCACCTAAAAGACATATTTTTTGTATTGTGGGAGGAAGCCGTATGACCTGGAGAAAGCCCATGCAAGCAGGGATGTGACAAGAATATCTCAGCCAAGATTGTAGCTCAGATCCTCTCAAGTGTCAGGCAGACGTGCTAACAATTACTCCAGTGTGCTGCCTGTTCTGATATTACTATCTTCACCTCAATCGAACTTAAGCGTGTCACTAAACTTGAACACATTGATGGTTTTTCCCATGACATCAATGTCAAAACAGATTATAATTTATAGAATTTTTTTTTATATGCTTATTTTCCATTTGTACTTTTTCCCACTAATTTAATTTAATTGAAGATTACCTTTGACTCAAGTCATAAATCATTAAGTTCAACATTTGACACTAAATAAACTATCAGGTCACTGCAAACAAGAACTCAGTAGGTAATTATGATGTACACACAATACTAACTTTGTCACCAATCATCGGCACTGCACTTCCCAATTATTGCAAACAGGGACTGAGAGTCTCGCTTGAAGGTATGGTGAAACCAAGAAGGAAGGAGTCCAAAAAAAGTGGAACAACACATACACAAACCATTTTTTACATCACGGCCCGGACACTTTTTACCGGTCCCAAAAAGTGGCTCTGTCTGTCTGCAGAAAAGGAATGCCATTGTAATACAGTATCATCTAATATAACCAGAACAGTCATGCCTGACATAAGAGCATCACAGAAAAAAAAGTAAAAACATTTATCACACGTCACTCTTAACACATTTATAGTTATTGGACTTTTTCCAGCGCCAAATATAGAATATGCAGCAAATCCAACACTTAAACTTCAGAAACCCAAAGTGTTAATTAAACGTGTTTGTCAGATATGATCAAAGTGAGACAGCAAGGACGATGATGTTATTTTGGGATGGACGTGATGCAGACATTAAAAATGTTTCATGTCAAACTATGCCAAAGTCCAAAAAAAACCAAACCAAATAAACAAGAAACTGCAAGACACCGTAGTTGCTCATTAACATTGTACTTTCGTTCTCAAGTCTATCAGACGTTACCAGCACCACCCCTTCCCAAAAATTAAAAATCACTCATTGAATGACGGGGATTCCAAAGGGTGGTCTTCCACTTCAGTCCCTCGTCAACACTTCAATGTGTGAGTGTGTGGGGGGGATGCAAGGCGCTGTGCGAGTCTCTCAGGAAAGCTTTAGGTTTCAAGATGGACAGTCAAATGGCTTACAGATTGTCCAGCATCCGTCCCAAAGCTCCCTGGTCCACGCTTTTCCTCAAAATCTCGACGCCCTTCTGTGTGCTGCGAGCCATGCAACCAAAAATTAGACGGCCAATATCCTCTTGTTGTACATATCACACTACCAGAATATATATTTATGAAATACATTGATTGGATGATTGTGGCCTTGCTTTTAGTCAGTCAGCTTTTAAGTTCAGTTGTCAAACACATGGTTTTTTGTGTACGTAAATGTCAACTGATAGGTGATGGGACATACAATTGTGACGCGGCCCAATGAATCGGATTCATTTCACCCAGTACCGACACGACCGACAACTCTTATCCAACGTCTCCTGCTGTCGTTTTGCTAAGATCAGTTGAAAAGGTTCCGCAAACAACGAAAGTTTACCTACCAGTTTGGCATGGTCACAGTGCAGTGGAGTGACCCAGACACAAAGAAATGCGGAGTTGTCATAGGTATTAAGGCAGGACTTTGGGTCCTATTCGTGCCCATCCCAACGCAAGTTAGTTTGCAAAGTGCAGTCTAACTGTGCACAGTTTTGGTATCTTCGCAAACGCGGGCAGTTAGAAAACGGCCATTTGCGCCATTGTGGTTGCACCCAGCATGCAGGTAACATTAAAAACAAATGTCGTGCCGAGTTTTTTTAATTAGCAAAATATGGAAGATGAGCTTAACTGTCTGAGGGAAGATGTACTTTGTCTCAACCCTTTGTGATTCCCAGTGGGCAAAGACGGCAGTGCGAACATAGTCTCTGCCCATAAATTAAGCCGTTGAGACAGTGGGCCAAAACAACACTCTGACCTTCCTCCATGTGTACTTAGGCAAGACATGGCCGACACACTTCCTGGTCTACTCTTTCTTCAAAGTGTATTTTGTGACAATTCGGGCGCTGCATCTTTCACATAAAAAGTGGAATCTCACCTGGTAGTAGACTGTATTTCATAGTTTCGGCTGGAAAAGATATGGCTTTGTTCTTTCAGGATGAACGCTATTGATGCATTCCATTCGGCGAAGCTGTGCATCTATCATTGTGCAGTCTTGTCAAATGTTTGCACACCTGACAGTTACCTTGTGATGTGTTTGATGAACATGATGGCCCAAGATCAATCTACATGAAAAGTAATGATGTTAACAAACCAATTATAGACAAAACATGGACATTTTACTGCTGCAAAATGTAAAAGTATGTGGAGTATGCCTTGAACAAAATCATTATTTTGGATTCGTTTATTTGTACAACATGTAATAACAGTACTCATTGTCTTAAATAAAATGACATTTTATAACGCTAAATTCATATTATTTTTGCTCTCTATTACTTGAAATCTAAATGTCAAATTACTCAAACAAATAGCTGTTTTGTTGGATGAATGTAAGACTTTAATTAATTTCTCACTTCTCACAGAAGTCTAGCAAGCTGACCCAAAAAAAAGGACTAAAAAGGTCAATTCAATATGAACTTCCAATAAAACGACAAGATTTAACTGAAATCGAAATAGTCCACACCTGAAAGATGCTCGATGTCCTCTCAGACAAATAAGTGGTAGTAGTTTGAGCTCATCTGTGACAGAATAAGACCAGTTTAAAATACGGAAGATTTTATACAATGTTCGTCACACCAGCCATGTTGTATCGTTTGGAGACCGTAGCAATGACCAGAATTGCTGAGAGATCACTGAAATTGAGAGTCCAAAGTTGGATGGATCCTGTATGTCAACAAAAGTGTTGTTTTGACCAAGCCTGCCTGTTTAATTTTGGAAATAAATTATTTCCATTTCCATTTTTTCATATGGTGAAAATGTATTTAAAAAATAGTTGATGGAAAAGTTGATGGATCTCAACATTTGTTTCTCCCACGTATCTGTAGTCTCACACGCACACTTTGTTTTAATAGACATGTCCAGGCCCACAAACAAGTGCACGGTCCAATAGCCGATGCCGAAAGATGCTTGCTGGCAGAACGGAACAAGCCAGCCAACCCGAGCAGAGCGCCGAGCGAGCCTGTAATGTGACAGGATTGGCCCAGCTCGCATCGGGCTTTGGGAGAGGGGTGTGGGGTGTGGGGTGGGGGGGCTGGTTCAGAGAGTGGAGGTTGAGGGAGAGGGTGTCACGTGACCGAGTCCAGCAGAGAGCGTTATAATAGGCCCCCTCTCGGAGCTGAGAGGCAAAGGCTGCATGTTAACCAGAATCCCTCTACCACACACAGGCAGGCCATTGTTGCCTATTCACTGCACTCCATCTCGGGCCACTTTATCATTCAATTAGGACAGCTTTCACAACGCACACCACAGAAAAGAGGCCTTCAATCAAACTGAAAACTTTACACTGGCCTCGGAGGGGACGCCGCGAAGGCGACTCGCCGTTGTCGGCCCACTTTCGCTTCTTCAACTTGTTGTTGGCGGAGCACGGAGTGAGGGTGGAAGAAGAGGAGAGAATGGATGCAGAGATGTGAGGGATGAGTGGGAGAGAGGAGGCGGTCCTGGACACGTTTGGTACCACGTGTGTTTATGAAGCCAGTGGAATGTGTGGGTGAAGGGTTAAATTTGGTAATCGCTATGGGGTAGTGGAGGGTAAAGGGAGGGTTGGGGGGGAACAAATTAAAGCTGGGGAAGAAGAATGGCACAGAGGAGCCCTCTCGAAGGAAGTAATGAGATACAGAAATGTGCTTGAGAAACGAGGCAAAAGTGATCAAAACATGGGACAGGTCCATATACACTTCAGAGAAACAAATAACTAGCAACTAGGGATGCGTACCGAAAATGGTACTTCTTTTAGTATGGACCCATTTGGATCGGCACTACTGAGCTCTAATTCATGCGAAATCAAACAGTGCAATGTTTGGGTTCCAAAGCGCAGCTTTCTAAGTTAGGAATGAACGAGAGTCAAAAAAGTTGTTGATTTTCCATGCCATACTTGAACGCAGCACTGCAAACACACCAATACAATTCAATATAATTCATCTTCGTTAATATAGCGCTTTCGCAACTGCAGCAAAATGATTTATATATATGCGTGTGTATAAAAATATATTACAGGGGTTAAAAGTGAGCGAGATTTGTCAGCTACTAAGCCCAACAAATCCAGTTTATGAAGTATGTTGTAGTGACGGTGACACAATTCCTAGCATGCTTTGCTTGAGCATGGAGGTCGACTTCTCAGTGCTGGCGTCGAGCGGTGGCTGGCAATGTCCTTGTTTCCCCGCAATCGGGCTGAACGGAGATCGCCATTCTATGCCCGGCACCGACGCCGAGAGGTCCGTCTTCCGGGCCAAATTGAATCATGGTGGAAGAACAATACTTATCTCATTTTGTATTTTGTAAGACGAATTTATACTTTATGAATAGTAAAATGTTACAACTTTATTTTTACTCCATACTCTGGCTCATTTGTTTTAAATTAATTTCGTTACTCCTCAAATCTTATATATTGAACATATGTTACAACCAACAACAGAATAAAAGTACAGAAAATTGAAATTGGTACTGCTGAGTCCGGTATCGATTGTGAGAATCTGAACCAGACTGCTTCAAATGTGTTCACATATCTGAGCTGACCTCCACTAAGGCTTAAACATTTGTTCCCCGAAAAATAAATGCTTCTTTTTTTTTTTTTTTTTTTTTTTTTTAGCTCTTTATCCTGCTCAGAGTTGCGAGTGAGCAGCTGGGTGCAGCCTGGGATGGTCACCACTCAATTTCAGGCCACATATAAACAGACAACCATTCACAATAATTTCACACTTCAATGAAACTAATACGCATGCTTTTAATGTGGGAGGAAGCTGAAGTACCAGGAGAAAACGCACGCAAGCATGACAAGAACATGTACACAGACAGACCTGAGCCAATATTTGACTGTGATGCAGGCTCACTAGCCTCATGCAACATCATCCTGCAAAAACCACCAAGGTGTAGGATCTTCAGAGCTATAAAGTGGTTCTGTTTTTCATCAAGTAATCTTTCATTCAGATTTCACACATTAAAAAAAAGATTTTCTGAAATATATATATTACATTTTTTAAATTGAATTAGTCCATCCATCCACCCATCCATTAACTGAACCATTATCATGTCATAAAATCAAGCCATCGGCAGCCTAGCCTTTGTTAGAATAAATCTTGATTCATCCAGTTTGCGTTCCAATGAAAATGAATGGCAATATCCTTGAAAGAAAATTCCATCATAAAACCTCCAGTTTGCTCAAACACAATCATTTGACAGTTGAAACTGATTTTTATATTTGTCCCGACATAGTCAAGAGGTTATTGGGTTGAATCTTGCTCGTTCTCCCTCGTGGAGGTTTTCTGTTGAGTATTGTCCATGAGTGTTGATGTGAGTGTGAATGGTTGTTTGACGATGTGCCATGCGCTTCACAATTATTCGATTGCAAATATTTTATATCATGCTTAAAATTATTTTTTGAATACCAAGAAGCTGGTTCAACCCAAACATGCAGAATACCGGGACGCGTAGATCGAAGAAGCTAAATTTAACACGCACAATGTGATTCACCAAACCCGAGACGAATTATGGCAGCGGATTTTGCGTTTCTGAATACCGCGACTGAAAGTCAGCGCTGTGCGTCATGACTGCGGTTTACTGCGGCCAGGACGAGGCACAAACAAAATGAGAGGTGACAGGTACAACTGATCTTTTCCATTTGTGAAAACATATCTGAAATGCCAGAAACAGAAATCTCCAAGACATGGTGTTGATCGGGCAATGCGGTTTTGGAGTTTCAAACTGATCTATGGACTGACTTGAAGCCACTCACCAGGAGTCATGTCATATTACCAGTGATAAAACTTTACAAATCCGAGCATCTGTGTGATTTAAGCGCGTGGTGACAATCCGTGCTGGCCTCTCCCGGAAAAGCGTCCAATGATACATCCAATTTCCATGCGCTCGAGTGTGCAGTGAAACAAGATCAGCACGAGAGATTTCCCTTCTCTAACTCAGTAATATGTTTGTCTCTTCCACTTCCAGCTCCAACTCCATCACTTCAAACTTCATTTTGCACTTGCGGGGCTCCCCTAAATGTCCATGGAGGAGAATCCATCAGAACTTGGTTAAATGCAAAACCCTCATTTTCACTTTTACATCTGTTGCCGATCGCGACACAAGCAACAACAGCGCTGCGGCCGCTATTTGAAATATTAGAACAGTAAATCAGACCAACGCAGTGAGCGCAACTGTTAACAGTAACATTAGCACACGTGATAACATAGCATGACAATTTGCCAGAACCACTAAAGATGGTGCCATGATGATCTCATTTAACGGTTGGATGTAATTGCTTGTTAGCTAATGGAAACATAACACTTTCTATTTTTGGCTCTTTTTACTTTTGAGTTGATTTCGGCTCGGATAAGTAGAAAGGGCATTTATTAAATTGTGAAGTTGCTTCATGAAGAAATATGTCCAATGGCTCTCAGGAAGTTGTGACACCAAAGGGTTTAGAAATAGCCTACAAATACATATCTTAGTCAGTGAAAGAAGTTTAATTTTATGAAGTGCAGAATGGTGAGCAGGGCGGGGTGGCCAAGACGTTCATAAAAATCACTTCCGAGGAAGGAAGAAGGGATGTGGTATCAGACATGGAGGCAACATTCCGCTCCCCTCATATTTTTACACAGCTTGCTCTTATTCTGCAGGACAGCAGTCACTGGACCCAACTATGTGTGTGAATGTTCGGGTGTGTGTGTGTAAGTGGGTGGGTGTGAGTCATGTGTTAATCCGTCTATGTATCAACTTTCATTCCAATTTAGCTGAATCATAACTCAGCATCTCCGCTACAGTAGCGGGCATCCACATAACTGGTTGCTGAATCACATCTTAAAACCAAAAAAAGAATCTTCAAAGTCCAGATGTTTGAGTCCTACACGTGCACCAACATCAGCCACTCACTCGGCCGCCAAACACAGACTTTCACATACTTTTAGGTGCAGGTTCCTTGGATGTCAAATTTGAGTACATATTTCTTTTCGCAAACTTGAAGCATTAAATGTTACTGTGAAATTGCCTGGAGGAAGCAAATAGATATAAAATCCCAGATTGTCAGAGTGAAAATACAGTACTTAGAATAATATTTTCTATGCGCCTCCACTAGTCTAAACGCGGCAATCTGATGAATATTGTGTTTGTGGAACATGAGCAAAGCAGCAAAAGCCCCCCATTTTTAGCCATTTTGCCACTTTTTGTCGAGTGCAAATGACATATGAAGCTGAGCCATCTGGTTGTTGTTTGTTTCCTTGTTGTTGTTGTTTTTATTGGGATTTATCAAATATAAAATATTCAAATGTTTAAAAGTGATTTTGTATCCTATCCATACATGTTTGGTGATTTAAGTAAATTAATAAAATATGCTTGTTCATCATAAAACAAGTCTATCGCTCGACCCTCATGTTGTCTAAAAAATTAGACACAGACGAATACACGATTTGTTTTGTTAATTTTCTTCAGCAACACAACATGAGGAAGGACCAAGATGGGGATATTCAGATGTCCACCAAGGCTAAACAGTTCCAGTTTGGATCAACATAAAGAATTTGGCTCTCAAACTGAGTAATACACCACATTCAAAATCGGAACACTTCTTTTGAATGATTTCCGTGTAAAAATAACTAATGCAGTTGTAAACACAGCCTCCCTTCCTGATAAATGTACTAATAAAGCTTAAGTCAATTAACTTCTTTGTATGAGGCCAATAAAGTCAATTTATAGCCATGTATTGATCCAATTCAGTCATGTACGCTGTAACCAGGACAACAAGGTGCATGCTTTGGTATCATAGCATCGCTTTTCAACTTACTTGCCAAAATGCTGTCTGGACGTTAGTTTCTTGTGTTTTTTTTTTTTTTTTTTTTTGCACTTGGAGCTACCTGACTGTGTAACGACATATCTATAATTATAAAAGCAACAACAAAAGGACAAAAAACACAGATCAAGTGAGGAAATGTTTCGGGGAATATAATATCAAAATTTGGAATGACAAAAATGAAAAATTAAAATTAATTACAATTTTTTGGATTTTCAAGACCTTTGAATACATGAATTGTCATAAATGCTACACAGATACACATCTAGGCACTATTTAAATTGGGTATTTCTAGGGTTAAGATTATGCATTACTGTGTAATTGTAGTCGTTGATGATGAAGTGGGAGACTCGCTGGACTTGTGTACGGGCAGCGTAGGATCAGTTTCCACTTAGTTACGGTGTGCATGTGGGTGTGAATGGTGATTTGTCTCTATATGTGCCCTGTGACTGACTGGTGACCAGTTCAGGTTGTAGTCTGCCTTCCGCCCAAAGTTAGCTGCGACAGGCTCCAGCAACTCCCCGCAACTCTGTTCAGGATAAGCAGTGTTGAAAATGAATGGATGGATGTCTAATTGTATAGATGTATGATTTTTTTTGAGTGTTTTTCACAAGTCTGCTTGAATTGGGATTTATCTTTTTTTTTTCCCAGGTCACTGTTCTACCAAACTGCTTTAATCCATCCATCCATTTTCTGATCCGCTTCTCCTCACAAGGGTCTCAAGGCGTGCTGGGGCCTATCCCAGCTGTCTTCAGGCAATAGGCGGGGTACACCCTGAACTGGTTGCCAGCCAATCGCAGTTAGTCCATACATATTTCGTAAATTATGTTAAAGGCTGTTGCGGTTGAACCAAGGTGTGAAGGTTCACACCCAACACCAACATGGTGCTCACGGGCGCCAGGTAGGCTCCAAGGACCACATGAATAGTCCACGTGCCTCCTCTGAAAATAGCTTCAAGTAAATACTTGCAGATATTTTCGGCAAATAAAGAGCTACATATCGAAATCCGACTTTACGCTATTCCCTTTCATACAGGCCGCCCTGCCTCTGCTACCTCAGAAACCAGGAAATTGCCCATTTGTGTGTTGGTACTTTTCTCACAGAATAATGTCATTGGTAATTAAAAAATATATATTAATATAATTTTTAAAAAGGACTTTGATGGTTAGGTGTGAAGGGCCTATTTGATGAATTTCATGTCATGATAGACATACTTTGGGTTGCTTTCACTACTCTCAATCCAGTGAAAGTGACTCACACCGAGAGCTCTTTCTCCATTCCCCACGTTAAGTCTGAGTTTAAGCCTGTCCTAACCTCTTTCAACTTTAGGTCCTAAAGTAGCGCTGCACTTAGAGCAGGCGGCCTATTAATAAATGTGCTGCAGACAGCCTGGCGGAAGTGGCCTCGGGGGTGTAAACTTAGCCTCGGAAGAGAGAGGATGCATGAAGGACCAAAAACAGAAGGACTGGATGGATTGACTTCAACGATGTGGAAATGGACTAAAAGATGTTGATGACTTTGGGTCATTAGTGGAGCTATGACTTTTGTCAAGGTGCTTTTTTCCCCAACATGGCCCCTGGCAAAGGGGGTGGTTATTTTCCTGTTTGTTGGTCAATTTACATTGTACTTGAAACTGAAGGAATGTGGGAATGTTCCAAATGGAAAGCTTTCCATGGGAAATATAAGAATGACTCCAGATTTGAGGATGATTTCATTCGAAGATATCTAATTCAAGCATCAATTCAAACATTTTGTTTTGCCATAAATAGACATCAGACAAAGTAGACAACTCTCCTTGCCCATATGTGAGGGCATTAAAGTACCTTAATTGTACCTTTTTCTTATTCACTTGAGTGGCGGCGTATCTGAACCTTGCTAGTTCCTGAAATGTTGGCTGGCAACATTAAAAAAAAAAAAAAAAAAAAGGCCATGTACCAGTTCATAAACCCTAAAAACATTTTGTTTAAACTCCGAAGTTGGGTCACTCAGAAGTATACCTTGGACAGGTTAATTTACTGGTGTAGACAAACAAGAGTAGCACATTGTTTAAATGTAATAATCTCCTGCAAACACCCTTTTAAATTGTAAATTGTAAATTTCCCCAGTGTGGGACAAATAAAGGATATCTTATCTTTTATCCTGCCTGCTTGAATGATTGGTCATGACAAAATGGGGCTTGCCCGCTATCTGGTTCATGAAAACAGACACAAGATAATTCTGAGGCGAGCTGTTTCATTTATCACATAGGGACTCAAAAAACCCCCAATGAAAAATCAATCAATTGCACCTTTATGCAAGACGAAATTTGAATTTGAAATAAATGTATGGGTTGCTCCCAGGCTCAATCGCTATCCCACCACCAAATTTAGAGTGAATCCGTCATCAAGGGATGTGCGAGTGTGTGTGTGTGTGTGTGTGTGTGTGTGTGTGTGTGTGTGTGTGTGTGTGTGTGTGTGTGTGTGTGTGTGTGTGTGTAGTCCTGCGTGTTAGCAAACAAACAGGAACTATCGTTATCAAACTAGATTGTGTGACAATAGAAGGGAGATAGTCATCATCATATTCTCAAATACTGCAGGTAAGTTCCTTAAAAAGAAAGCATGTTGGAGGGAGGGGTTTGCTCCCCAACCCTTCAAAGCCAGCCACATTGGCCTGGACAATGAATGAACATCCGGAGTATGTAGATTGGGGTAAAGCAAAGGTGGCGCTTGATGGATGGATGTACGTTCTGAAAAGCCACAGCTGCCAAGATCTTCCTAGAAATAGAGCCACAAAGAAAAAGTGGCAGTATGCGCTTCAAGCATCTAACATCCTCTTACTATTTCTGACTGGCATACTGCAGGGTACGGCAGAATGTAGGCTGCACCAAAAGAAAAAAAAATCTGTGTTGTTGTGAAGGATTGTGTATTATTGAGTCACCAAATAGTTGCCTTTCTTTGAGAAAACGACTCCACTTCTCCAACATAGTCACCACGATTAATTACAAGCTTCACAACTGAAATCAATTTGGGCTGGCAAACGTTAACTGTTACATAATTGATCAGAGTCGCAATACTGATTGACATAACTAGCTTGTACTTGTTGCTTGACAAGAGTTTTTGTGGACAATGTGCATTTGATTATTTGTGCATCCAAATATGCCAGTAACACCCACTATGCCGTCTCCTTGGCAACTTCAGACAGAGGGGCTCTGCTGCGTGTAAGAAAGGACAGAGAGAAGTGGCAGAAAAAAACACAGTGAGAAAATTACACTCGCCCCTTATGGACTGGCCACAAGATGGTGTTTTCCCCCTTTTTCAAATAATTGCTCAAATGTCAGTATGAAAAACACTTCTAAGACCACTTTTAGAATGTTAAACTTTTTTAAAAATTGTTTTAAACAATCCAATGAAAATTCTGTGAAGTGCAAGATAACACACAGGGATGGATAGACGCACTCAAGAAGGAGCAAGGCTGTCTCCAGTTGCCCACAAGCTACTACATCATCCGCAATGGAAGATCTTGCAGTTTACCCGTATAAACGCATTTTGCCCGCCCCAATCTCATGCACAGACCCCACGGAGTCAATATCTGCTTGCACAATGTTCAAGTTTGTGTGCGCCTCGACTGCGCTGATATTAAACAGAATGAGGGGAGCAACTTCGATTGATTGAGAATGCTCTAGGTTCCGTCCCACAGCGGCACAAAATGACATAAATGCCCTCTTCCTCCTGTGCAAATTGATGAAAATCCAACAGCATTCTAAAATGACCACCCTGACGTGGTTGTGTATCGGGGTCTATTGTTTAGCAGCCATCAGCCATAAGTTTCCTAAAATGATGGCCAATGTATTTTTTCTTTTTTTTCCCAGAAAAACTGAACAAAATACTTCTTACAATATATAAATGAATCATTCATTTCAGGGGTAGAACTGAATGATCTGTTTAACTAAGGATGTAGCTAGTGTTCAAGTTAGCAGTCTTGTATTTCTTTTTTTTTGGTACTTTTTTACAGCTTTGGACACGTGTAGTACAATATGTCTTACAGGTGATCTCCGATAATCGTTAGGAATAGCAGCCACAAAGATAGTGCGCAAATAGCGAAAATCTG
Source organism: Hippocampus comes (assembly GCF_001891065.2). Taxonomy (NCBI): domain Eukaryota; kingdom Metazoa; phylum Chordata; class Actinopteri; order Syngnathiformes; family Syngnathidae; genus Hippocampus; species Hippocampus comes. The sequence goes on from NW_017804829.1 coordinate 457,485, forward strand.
TGTCATTTTGACGGCAGTTGTTATTTAGTTTTATATATCATGATTTTACAGATCCGGACCATTTAGGAATAGATTTTCCTCCATTAGTCCCTCAGCTAAAATGAGTTTGACACCCCTGGCTTCAGCCATGAATCTAATCGGGTGGCGATATCTTATAGATCAGGGGTCCCCAACCTTTTTTGCCCCACGGACCGGTTTAAGTCAGACAATATTTTCAGGGACCGGCATTTAAGGTGTGGCGGATTAATACAACAAAATAATATGGTATGAGCTGCATGAAAACTGGTGTTTTCGAAATATAATAATAAACACAAGGAGCGTCTAATCTGGTCGCAACACTCTTATCGCTCTGGTAATGTTTAATGCCTTCAAAATACGATACAACGCAAATTCAAAGTGCATGAAAATGACGACTCACCACAGCCCCGAGCTTGATTTTCGGCAATCAGACAGTCCCATCTCGGGGTAATAGGAGACAATGACACCTCAAGTGTGTGGTTTATCTCGAGTCTACTTCGTAATTTTGTTTTAGTCGCCGTTGCTGCAGAAACTCCACACCTCACACAGGTAGGATGTCGGAAATAGCAACAGTGCTATTGTGGCGATCTCAGAGTATTCAGCCATAACTTTGATCCAGTTGTTTCGAACGTACTTTTAAGGCCACCGTCATTTGCGATCTCCAAGCAGCTTTTTTACTCATTTTGCGGGCTTCAGCGTTTTGTTTATGAGCGTCATCGGTCACCTGACCGAGAAGTGTGCCTTGACGTGAGTCAAGCGTGACACAGACGGATGTAACAGAGAATCCGGTAATTTTTCAAAATAAAACATATTTCGCATTCCGAAATAAATAAAACGGAAATAAGGCAAGTTCTTTCTGTGCGGCCCGGTACCAAATGCCCTGCGGACCGGTACCGGTCCGCGGCCCGGCGGTTGGGGACCCCTGTTATAGATGACAAGTTTGAGCTGAGCAAAATAGAGCAAACGTCAAGAAGTAACACAATTATGTCACTTCCAAAGGCAAAAATTGTTTGTAAGGTACTTTAAGGTTGTCATCTATCATTGAAGTTGCACAGTATTTAATAGACATATAGCAAACGCACATTTCAAACTTACTCATTTCATAAATCCCTCAGCCTCGAAGGTGAACAAGTGGTGGATATTTAACTCAACACAATTCAATTTTATTTGTCGAGCACTTTTTAAAAAAGCAGCCGAAACAAATGGCTGAACATAGATTTTAAAAAACGAAATCTGTAATGAAAAGAGCACGATGACAAGTGTAAAAAAAGAAAAAAAACATTAGCCACCCAATAGTAGTCGCTGGCAAAGTTGAACAATCCTAATTTGGATCAGCAAACAAATTGTAAACGGCCAGAGATACGCCTGCCCTCCAGCAATGCACATAGTTCAACAGAAATAAGGGACGTGGCTTTAGTGTGATGCTGCTATGAAAATAAAAAAGCAGCCACAAACATAACCTCTTGAGAGAAGGTCAAACATGGCTTACAATTCTTGACTGTCCCATGACACAGAATACACGCGTGTAAACACTTAAACCAAATATGTTCACAGCACAAGTCGACAAACTCATTGTGGGATGCAATCGCTGCTTCTCGCTGCATATTCCATTTCACTTCTGCATAAACTTCCCGTGTGTGTCGCCGTCGTGAGAAGACAACAAACACCAACAATCCTCTTGCAGCCTTTCAGTGGAGAAAAAAAACAACATAGATTCTCACATGAACCCGTTGTCCTTTCTTCCCTTGGCCACCTCTTCTGCTCCGCTCTGCTCCCCCCCCACCTCACCCGGCTCCCCCCACCCCTTCTTTCCTAGCCCATCCCGGCTCGCAGAAGGTGAAGCAGTGCAAAGAAAAGGGATTGCAGCTTTTCCGATTCTTCGCTGTTATTAACTGCCATTTGTCCCCACAGAGGGCTGTCCATTCCATTAACCCAACTGATGCTCTTTTCTCATGGAAATCAGCCTGCTGTTGCCTCCTCCACCAGCAGCCACCACCACTGCCCACAGTGACAGCAAGGAATTGTGGGGGATTTTTCAAAGACGAAAGACCTCCCTCCATCTCAAAAGCAGCTTTAGCTCACACACAAACACGCGAACACATTAGCAAATGTGCCGCGCACCATCAATAAACACGGGTGAGATCTCAAAAACGCCCGCGTCACGAGCTTGCAAAGTTCCGCCTCCGACCACACGAGGCAGACTAGCGCAGGATGCAACTTAATTAAATGCAATTTACAATAGATGCTTTCATATTTGTCCGAAACAGTAAACGCAGGTTAGCATTCGTTTGCTAAGCTAGTCAAATTTGTGTTTTATTATATGAAAAAAAGGAAAAGGAAAAAAAGGGAGGGTACCAACCAAATTTCTCATTTGGCGTTCATTTCTAACGGCAAAGGGTAAATTATTACTCAGTTTGAGGGCAGACTTGGTCCAAGCGAGACATATTCGGTAATTTCATTAGTCAGAGGTGACGAGACTACGGGTAAGTCTATTGACGGCTTGAAACTCGTCAGTAAAAATTAATAAATAAACCGTGTCAAATTTAAAGTTAAGTTAAATATTTATTTATTTATTTAAAATTTCATTTGAAATACAATTTAAGACGGACTGCCTTGTGCTGTCCCAAATTTCTGGAGTCCATAAATGATATATAATTGCGCTTGAGTCCCAACTCAAAACACATCACTAGTTTGTGACACCGTCGCGATTGTGTGACGTTACCACAAGAGTCATTTGGGGTTTTTTGCTCTCTTTTTTTAAGAATGTTAATTTACTTCGGAGTTTGAAATTATTTGCCATGGCTAAACAACGAATGGAATTGAACTCAACATCACAGTGTAGTAGAGTGCAATTTTCTAATCGCAAAAGGCCGCAATTTCAGAAAAAAAACAAAAAGAATGCTTCCTTTCGAACAACAAAGTTGTTGATACACTGTCAAACTGGTATTTACTGACTGACTGCTTAACAGTTGAATTTTATGCTCATTAGCCTGCCAGTTATTCCCATTTCCATATTCAAACGCTTCAGGGGGTTGTGTTTGAACGCAGTGCTTTCCCCGCGTCCATAGATTATATTGAGACATGGGTGCCAGTCAAACATTCCTCTGTGACAATACAGGCGTAATATGCAATGACCCGTTCTGACTCGGATCTGAAAATTCTCATTTGGCGTTCATTTCTAACTGCCAATTTACGTCTCAATTTGAGTCACCAACCCTTTGTGCGCAGCCCTAATAGTAATACAGATTAATTTATTCCTTGCGCTTGTTAAAAAATATAATATACAATAGAAATAATGTTACATCACAAACGTGGTACAAAAATTGCAATTTGATCATTCTTCAAACTGGTTCAGTCCTACTATGTACAATAATGTCTTAACATTTTTTTAGACATTTGAAAACTTAATTTAAGACCTTTTCATGCCAATTAAGGCTTTGTTTTTAGATTCATGGCTTCACTGCCTGTGACGACGTTTTGAGAATCTGCAGCAACTCTTGTGGAGTAACAACGACCAAGGCACTGTCTTGTGATAATAACTCACTTCCATTTCCTTATTTTGTCACTGCAGGCCTCAAAGTGAGAGGAGCGAGTTAGAGCAACTCTAACGTCCCTCATCTTTGTGCACCTCCACATACTGTTAAAGCATACCATGTCAACATTTTTAGGAAGTGTTATTGTTTTCCTTTGGATGCCATCGACCAGTGATCTACACAGTCATGCAGCTTGCTTTGAATTGCTCGCAGATTAGATGGTTCTGGCTTAACTACCTTGACTTGACATCAGGAGATTGGGCACCTTTATGGAAAGAACTACAAGTTGCACATTCTGTCGACAGGCCAGAGCAAGCGTGCGCGCATACGTGCATACATATGATGGCCATCTATGACTGCATTTGTAAAATAGTAACTATCCTCTCTTTAGGAGGAAAAAGGGGCCCAATATTGCCAACAGTGAAAAAAATGTGAGTAATTGATCCCCCCTCCCCCCGACTACAATGTTAAAAATTACTCACAAAAAAATGATCCCAAAACACTTGAATTCCATTTCAAAATTATTCTTACCCTTAAAAAAATGGAAGGCTTAATATTTGATTAAAAAAAGGCACTGGATTGCACATATATTTGCCTTTGCAACCTTGAAAAAAATCACTTGTCAAACAATAATGAGACCTTTGTCGTTTGTTAGAGTGTACTTTTCAAGAGCAAAAAGATCGAGAGCACATTCAAAGACTCTCTGGAATTTCCAATAACAACCCAGACTAACCTTAGCTCCTCACTCAAAGATCTTAACAGATGAGATTATCTGTTCGACAGCAAATCTCCCTTCAGGTTGAGGGTATGTGGTCCCGGTATTTCACTTTTTTTCTCCTCTTTTTTTCTAAGTGTTATTAATTTTGCATTTTCGTCATTTTGCATCATCATTTTGAGTTTAAATCGCACGTGTCGTGAAAAGAATATCCAAATGTACTGTTTCAGCCAATGAGAGTGTAGTTTTGCCAGCCCCTGATTGACAGTTGTGCTCTGTCAGTGGATGACCAGCCCGCTGCTCACCTTGCTGGTCACTTCAGCGTTTCCCGTGCTATAATGTAAAGATAGCGGAGTGGTATCCAGACATTTGTTGTGCGCCCAAGTTCCAAAACAGCATTAATTGAGTCACCCAGGTATAAAAAAGAAGCAAAGCAGACAGCCAGCAGCCATGTTCATAACAAAAAATAAGTAACCAATGTAAAAAACCTGAGTACATGTTAATGCTTAAGGCAATGTCATACTATAAGCTTAAGAGACATTTTCAACACATGATGAAGTTTGTTTAGCATTGAGCATTTCAGCATTGAAATGGCAATGTACTGAATTACGGCAGCTTCATCAACGTCATCGTCGCTGTCGTGAGTACACATTGTTGTGTTGGTGGGTTTGTGATTCATTGATCTTACTTTCTCAATATATTATAATACTGTATATTTCTTTTCAATGTGTTTTTGTATCGTTTTAATAGTGTGTTTAAAGATCTTTAACAAATATTTAACTCCCACCAATACTATATCATGTCTCGGGTGTGTTTCGATATCACAGTGTTCTGGAACATATCCTTTGTGATGAGGGGATACAGGATTTACTGTCCTCTACTTCTTTGAAACCAATTCCTACTTTGCGGGACTATGACGCCATCTCGTGACCTCTTTGGTGTTTCAGAAAGAGCACAAAGACTACGAATAAGTGAGTTTTTTAGCAAAGAGTTGGGATAGGTTCCACAGAAATAAAATTTTAAATAGAGGAATTTATGAGTAACCACGCACAAGGTGGGATTTACTGTACAGTTGTGAAATACGTAAATACAGGATGCATAACTTAAAAATATTGTCATTACTCCTAAAATCCCAAGTAACATAAACAAATTTTATTTTATCACATCAATAATTGTCATATCAATGGACAGAATATTTCCATATCCACAGTGATAGATTACATTTGAATACAAAATATAAAAACATTTCCAAATATGATCAAATCGTGGTAAATCAACACCCTGGAACAGACTGTGTTCAACCTTTGGGAATACTTTGTTAAAAATAAATAAATACATAAAATAAAAAGCTTACATTGATTTAAGTGGTTGCATAAGCGTGTAACTAGCAATATTATAAGCAACCTCTCAGTATGTATGTAAATATGTAGCTTGCAGTTGTGTAGCTAACTGCAAGCTACAAAAATAAACATGTAGAACTGATACAATAATACTGCAAATGACTACTGCCCTGTTAAGACACCCTCCACTTGTTCTACTTCCAAGGAAAAAAAACACAGTCGCGCTCACGCGCGTGCACGCGCAGGCCAAGGGAACAAAAACATCCGAGGAGCCGCAAACATGACACAAGCCACGAGGAGGACAGTTAGTTACATACGTGTGGTCCACATATCTTTCCAAGCTTCATGAGCAACGTGACAAGTGAACGCACCATCACCACAAAATAAATCCCACACTTTAATACACTGCTACCAACGAGCCTCAATTAAAATCCACTTTTAACATACTTTTACACCCTCCCATAATCTCGAAAATACACGGAGGGACTTTATATTCCCAAAATGGCCTGAAACTCAACAACTTGACGTAAAATAACAATAATAAAAGGGCTCTACTAGCGTGCCCCAAACTTGTCGCGATCACTTTTTTAGCAACTATTTGTAGCGCTGTTGTTAAATATCTAGTCACACACACACACTTACACGCACACACATAAATACGCCACAAATGACGCAAAGGCCAATGGCGCTTATTTAGTAATACCAACACATTCATAACAAGGCAATCGTCGCGCAAGTCGAAGTGCACGTCAGCTGGACGCCGTCAAAAGTTGCGTAAAAGGTTTCCCAAACACGCACAAGGACAACAACGTGCAAACACAATACGCGAAGGAGGGGGAAAGGGGGAAAAAAGAGGCAGTTTACCCACCAAAAAGTTTCCAGCACTGCATTAGTCAACTTTCACTTGGAGCCCCGGTAAACGTCCATCCCGAGTAGAAAGCCACCATGGGAGAGACCCACGCCGCCAACTCCACGCTCTCTCTTCGATGTCTTCTTTACTTGTTTATAAAATAATTTTAAACGACTTTTCCCCCCTCCCAATAATTTAGATATTCGGGGCCTGGGAGTGAGTGTGTGTGGCTCTCCTCAGGCTGCAACCGAGTTAGGGGGCGGTAAGCATTGTGGGAGTGTGACGTCAGGCCACTTTCACAAACTTTTTTTACACTCGGGGATAGATTACTGTGTTGCTTTTTTAACACCCACCGGCAGACAGGCTCGCGTACGATCTTGTCAGTTAAAACACCTGCACATTGTCACCGTATTCTGTTACAAACAATACATTTGTAATAAATTGGCAGCGTTAAAACTCAACACAAAATTAAAATTCGTTTTAGAAATCACTTGACTTCAGACCTCAACCAATCCACTCGAACGTGTTTTGAAATATTCCAAATATTCCGATCCTTTAGCCATGATACAATCATCGCCGGCCAATGACAAGCATGCCCAGTATCTCAAGTTATTAACAAATTATCACCATGTGCGTCAGATAAAAATAACAGTTCACAATTACATAAGCATGCTTTGTAATAACGATGACCTTTACTACCCACGCTTTAAAATATATTGTACACTGTATACACATGTGAATTAATCACCGACCAAATTAAGCATAATTACGGATTTATTGGAGTACCATTTTTAAATGTATGTTTCAGAATTTAAAATAAAATAAAATATGTAATTAATAGCTGATGGGACAGCATGGAGGCTTAAATTTAGTTTAAACTAAAAACCAATTTTAACATGCAAATCTTTCACCTGCTCATTGTCTTTGCATTGTGTCTGAAATTATATAAAATATCACCTTGCCAACAGATCAATAAACAAGCAAAATAAATAGACACTCACTTTGGTTGAATTCAGAGTGCAGAAAAATCACAAAGAATGCTGGAAAATTGCTCGAATTGGTCTTTGAGTGGATTGCACTGAAATGTCTGAGATTATTCGATGAAAGCATTAACGTAAACAAGCAGACGTTGTAATAATGATCAGATTATTTCTATTACTATTTTAAAGACTTTCACATCTCAAGGCCCTTGTGTTTACATTTTAATTGATAGAAATGAGTAATGCAGGAATTAAAATCAATTAACGTGCTGAGCCCACATTTTGTCCCACTTTGCCTGCATAATTCTTGTAGTTCTTCAGTGTACGTCAGTGCATGTGTCGTGCGACTGTGTTGTCGAGGGGGGGTGAAAGAATTACTTCCAGGGCACATCAACTCGTTTCCTCGTCACCCCCTCCTCTTCGAAGCCCACCACAAGCTGATGGAGCCCGCAAGGGGAACATGTTTGTGCAGCCAGGGAGCGTGGGGGTGGGGGAATCGACCGTGATGCCTTCAGGCTCCTCCAGTTTACGCAAAATTAAATTCCATTAAAAAGATCCATTAATTAAAAGATTTTTGGAAAACAATTCCACCCACTTGCATTTTATATGTTCACGTGTATTTTTCACACATTAAGCGCAAATAACCGAATCTATACTCTGAGTTTAGAATCTCATTTGATGAGCAAACATTTCTCTCTCTTTTTTTTTTTAATTATACGGAAAACCCAGATTTCCTCTGCAGTTAGACACCTTCATATTTCTTCATCATACGAATAATAAATATATTCGTTTCATGTTTGTCAGATTCATTTCTTTTTTCTTTTCGAAAGTCATATGAAAATTTCATATTTTCGACTGTTATTGAAGGCACCGGAGGCCTCTTTCTCTAGTGGACACGCCCCCAAAGCGTGACCGCTGTACCTGGTGCTGGCAACTAAATCCTGCTTTTTCACGTAAAGAAGTGAGCGAAAACTGTGACCGTAGTCAGTATTTGGGACTTAAAATGTACAGGTATTGTTTTAATGGATTTATTCTGTATTTCTACTTATGGAGGGGTTGTTTTTTGTTGTTGGTTTTTAAAAATCGGAAGTCGTGTAAAGTGTTCAAAGTTTTCGTTCCGTTCCTATATAATATACAAGAGAAGAAAAATCAAATGAAAAGGCATCTTCAATTACCACAGTGATGGAGTAAAGACGTTTTAGAAATTTTGAGGATGGTAGTTCGATTGTTTGGATGTTTTTAAAAAATCTTATTTTTAATAAACTGATTTTGATTAAATGGAAATTAAGAACAATTTAAAGTTGAACACAGAATGGAACCTTTGTTCGATTGTGAGAACAATTCGCACTCAATTTAAAATAATATTTTTGTCAAACCAGATTATTCTTACCTTTTAAAAAATGGAATATTAAAAAAAATATATATTAAAGTGATTGTTCATACAAAATGTAAAGTGGAGGAAATAAATGTTGAAATCTTCAAATGACAAATACAATCATATTACTCATTTCTGGAATTCAATATAATGACATCACCATTTGACGTTCATCCTTAAATACATTTTTGCCAGGTTGCAGTTCTTTTTAAGGAAATAATTCAAAAAACAATAGATGAAAAGGAATACATTAAATGTATGACATTATTTTAACACAAAATATACAAAGAGGAATTTTTCTGATATGAAAGTAAACCAATAAACGTTTGAAAACAATGTTGTGAATAATTAATTTGGCTTTTGAAAAGTCAAACATATAATCTAAAACTTGCTAAGATTTTGGAATGTAAATGACATTATGCAGTTAAATCCTGGCTCTAATTTCTGCTTCTCGTCCAGTTGCACAAGGACATTTTCATTTGTCCAAGCAATCCTCCACGACTAAATTATTCTTACGCCATAAAAATGAACACCTCCTCATATATCGATCGGACTTTGGTTACAAATAATTCTGCATTATCGATTGAGAAATAACGGAAAATGTAAAATTCAAATTTCCCCCTTTGATTGACACAAAGTTTCAAATTGTTTCAAGTAGTTTCTACTTGTGTGTGTGTTTTTAAAATATCCTCCTATGGTGGAGGTAACAAAAAACTACTGTGGACAAAAATAGTTGTCAGGGAAGTAAAAGAATATTTGTTTTTAATTACAATGCTGATATCCTCAAGGTGAAGCTTCCATTCTGCTGAAACAGTCTATTTTGTTTGTGTTGCACACAAAGATCACAAACACGTAGGCATGAGAGGAGGGATGTCAGAGTACGGTGGAGTCCAAAGAGTGCTGCCCCTCCTGAGCGACAGAGAAAGAAAATATGTAGAATTTATTCGACATTATTTCATAAAGTAGCTGTGCGAAATAAAAGTACAGTTTATGGATCCAAAGAGATGCTTGCGACCATCATGAGGATAAGTGGATGGATGGATGGATGGATAATGGGAAAATTGGCTTGCTATCATTTTCGAAAAAGAAATAAGGGTTTACAGGCCTAATTATTCCTTCTATGGTCCCCAAACTCAAAGATATAAGTTTAAAAAAACAATAACAACGACAACAACAACTCAGCTTTGTTGTGCTAACTAAAAGTACTGTTTTGCCCGAAAAAATACAAATTGTGTTTTTTGTTCTCTCAGCGTCTGACCTCTACTGCCTCGTTCTTTTCAGAGCGCATGTTGCTGATCGAACAGTGTCGTTCCAATCACATAATCAAACACATTAAATGAATTTTAGCCGGCTTTTTCTGAAGAGTTCAAACTTGGCAAAAAGACTGTGCTCGATTGTTCTTTGTGTTTTTTCACTTTGTCATATTCTTGTCACATCACTTATGTGTCTTTATGTAGTCTAACGGCACTGATGTCAGCGCTGAACTGAGGAAAAGCGAGACACACCCTCCCCCAGTGCTGTTGTCACTACTCAGAGGTATTAAATGTATTTAATTCTTCATTCCATGAATATTCTTGTGTGTCATGATGACAAAGACAATTCTTCTCCTTGTCTGACAACTTCTGGCTGTACGACCGGCAACATAATGATGGCACTGAATTTCTGTTCTTCTTCGCTGCAGCCTCCACAGAAGCTCCTTCCCGCCCTCACCTCTCTACTGAGCAGGTCCTCATAAGTCGTGATGTCTTCCAAGCAAGTCTCCTGATAGGAAAGCGTGGTGAGCTCCCGAAAAATAAAGCCCTCACATCTATGTCTGCTTAAGGTGACTCTTCCTCCTGTGTCATTCCATATCACCTTTGTCCTCGTACCTCCTTTCTGCACGCGTCTAAGCGTCCTCATAAACACACACACAGGTGCACGTCGCCGCACTCAGCCCCTCCTTTGCTACAATTAGGTCACATCTGGAGTTTGTTTGCTCGCCAGCAAAATAACCCGCAATGCCCTCAAAATGAGGACGCGCATGTGCGTGTGTGTTTTTGTTTTTTTATGAGTTTTGTTTTGTAAAACAGTTGGGTGGCTTGCTTTAATGGAGACTGGGTGATGAACAGCCACTAAATGTTGGTCAAATTCTGCGGTTACATGATGAGGGATTGCATGTCACTGTTACGCGTATACTCTATGGGCAAAACTATTGGAACACATTCCATCTATTAGAAATGAAAAGTGAACTTTTGTGTTGTTCTCTGTATGCATTTTTAACAGCTTGCACTCTTCTGGAAAGTTTTTCTCCAAGATCTTGGAGCGTTTCTTTGGGAATTTTTGTCCATTCGTGTGGTCAGTGGTACAGATGTTGAACATGAGAGAAGCTTTTTACGCGGAGAAAACTAAAGGCCTTTCCGAAACTGTTCCCATTAAATTGGACACATCGATCCATCGATTTTATATAACGTTTGCTTTTTCAGTGTCACAAATAGACAGTCTTTCACATTCACACAGTTGCGAAGTTGCAATGCAGCCTACGTAGTTTTCACAGATGAACCAATACACTATCAGGGACAATGTTGGAAGCATATAATAGTCCAAAGTTGCTTGCTAAGATCAAGAATTAAGACCCAAGGACAACTGAGGGTTGCAGCCCATAATTGTAATTCATTGATTAAAATTAATTTACTGTGATTGGATGGCGACCAGCCCAGTGGGTACCCCATCTTGCTCCGAAAGTCAGCTGGTATAAACCCCAACTTATCCATGACCCAAATGAGAATAAGCGGTAGAGATTATGGATGGTTGGATAAACTAAGCCAAATAAAACTAACTTAAACAAAAATAAAACATCCAAATAGAGGACCCAAGCAAAGAAATGACATATGGCATGCAGTATATACAGTGGTTCAGTTCAAAATGTACAGTATTAATTGCACGCTGTACAAAACACAGTCAAAAGCTTGTGAATTTTTGATAGTTATTTTTTTGTATATTTTTATTCATTTAATTTTGGTTTGTTTGTGCAGCAAGGCAGAATAGTGGTGAACAGGTCTGTGTCATTGTTGAGAGGTCCTGGATTCAAATCTTGCTGCAAGTTCAGCTCCTTTAAAGTTCAACCAAACTTAACCTCTCATCCTTTCAAATAGTACAACTGGCCCGTACGCAAGCGTTACACAACAGTTAAAATCATACAGTAGCCTAATGGCTGCTGATGCGTGAGCATCTGAAGTCTATCTTCGCCCAGCACGTCTTTTCCGTCATGAGGTGGACCATGAGGTTTCATCGGGAGCTCTGCAGCATGTTGATAAGGATGGGTGGAACGTTTTTATGGGTCTAGTCCAGCTGAGTCACTAAAACGCCACCTGCTGGGTGGTAGATGACTAGACTGGATCACCATTAAAGCTAACAATAGCCTTTTCATCCTTGGGAAAACACATTGAGGGAATACCACGGACAAAAGATACATCATAGTGTCGTGTTAGCCTCTAAATCCACCTGTCTAGCTAGCTTATAACTCATTAATTTGGAACATTTTTTTTCACCCCTGAGCTCCACCTATTGTTGCCAAATGTCGCTTAACCCACTGTTGTCAAAGAGATGAAGGATCGAGGCAAACAAGAACAAAACTGGTGTGTTCTGATGTCATGCTTTCAAAAAGACTCGCTGAGCACGTTGACGTTAGCACCGATACTAGTGCTTGAACAACATGAGGGGTGTCCTGGCTGGTCTGTCATTAGGCTACTTTAGGCCAATTAAGTGGGTTGTAAATGGTTACCAATTGCTTTCAGGTTGCCGCTAACATTGTCAATATGGTTGTTTGCAGGGATAGACGATTATCAGCTGATATTCGGCACTTTTGCAGCATGTCGGTATGAGCTGCCTTTTGGAAAATTCTAACAGATGGTCAGAGATCAATTAAAAACTGGATTCTTTTGGCACTGCATCAGAGACAAAATGCTGGGAACTTCCTGCACTTTGTTTCTTTTGTTTTTCACTTAAAAGATGAAAGATTTGAAACATTAACATTTCCGTTAGAGTGAAATTTGAGGACGACACCATGGCTAACTAGTTAGCACGTCCACTTCACAAGGTCAAGAGTTCTACTTGTGCCTTTGTGGGTTTTCTATGGGTATTCCGGTTTCCTCCCACATTCCGAAAACATGCATGGCAGGTTAATGCAACATTCTAAATTGTCCCTCGGTGTGATTGTGAGCGCGAATGGTTATTTGTCTATATCTGGCCTGTGATTAGCTGGCATCCAGTTCAGGGTGTTCCGCGCCTACTGCTTAAGGACAGCCGGGATAGGCTGCAGCACGCTTGCGACCGTCGTGTGGATAAGCGGTTCGGATAATGGGTTGATGGACTAGTGAAATTTTGGAAAACATATTTAATCTTGAAAGCTGTATTTTTGGAAGTATTCATTTAACGTTCTAAGATGTGCTGTTGTTTTTCTTTGGGTTTCAAACAACTATTATTATTATTTTTGTCCAAACAATTTAAAATCACCTTTACAAGTTGCAAATCTGAAAAGCTATTTTACAAACTGTATGCTTGAATGCGTACAGTATACTGTAATCACATTTAATTGTTGAAGTTTTGATACGATTCAAAATCACTAGCAGTGACGATTTAGCACATTTTACTTTGTACACGTTGCTCATCCTGTCAAATAAGGCATCTTTTAATGGTGTAAAAATGTATTGGTTAAAAAAAAAGCCTTGTTACAGCAGAGAAATCATCTGCTAAATACTATTGTTTGTTAGTAATTCCAGTTTAAGGCATTCAACGTATAGACTACAATAGTGATTTATTTGCATGTGTTTTTTTTTGTGTCATTGATTCACCTGAAGAAAACTGCCCGCTGATGCCCCCTAAACTCCTTTCATAGAAGACTGAGAGTTATGCCTCTCTGCATTGTTATCACTGCTGTCATCTCAAACAATGAAAAACAGTGTGTGTTGCAGAGGTGGGGGAGGAGTATGCACAGGAAAGGAGGGAAACAACAGCCAGCTGCCGAGCATCACAGAGGAGGAAAAACAAGAATTATTGAATGCAAAGAAAGAAAGAGAAAGTTTGACACTGGGTCATCATGAATTGCATTCAACTGCTTTCAAGTCAACCAATCAATAAGGAATGTCAATCATTAAACCTATTTGATGGCATCACACTCAGGTCGAAATTGAGTCACTCAACATTAAAAAAAAATCTATCTATCTATCTATCTATCTATCTATCTATCTATCTATCTATCTATCTATCTATCTATCTATCTATCTATCTATCTATCTATCTATCTATCTATCTATCTACCTATTTATTAGGGAATCTCATCTATCTGTTAGGCTGCTCCCATTCAACATTCCGGCCATGTGTTGCCATGGTTATCCAGCACAGTGAGTTTGGGCATGTTGAGCACCCATACGCAGATGTGATGCAAGAGTAGCTGGGAATGAACTACCATAGTCGTATACTCAAGGCGGTGCAGTGCAAAACATATATTTGTTGTTGTTGTTGTTTATTGCATTTTGATTTCTTCTTATTTTCTAATGTGTATGGGAGCGCAGTATAGTAAAGTTTTGGGGTGGACGAGCAAAAAGTACAGTACAGGACAGCGCATTAAAAACGATGTAATCAAAGAAACAAATGGACAACAGGTTGTTGTCATTATCATTGAATGGTCACTGTCAAAAATACTTGATTTTTTTTTTTGTTTATTTTTTTTGGGTAAAGTTTGTATTATTTTGCAACACACTGACACATGTATTCCCAAAATATCAAAAAGGAAATTTTGAAAGGTTGTTTTGCTCAAACTTCTGGCCTTAACAGTAGACTAGTCAATACTTCCTGCAATTTACAGGAGCGATGTCCATCCATGCTTCCATTTCCTATAGTCCTTGTGAGCTGCAGCGTCTCTCAGCTGACTTTGGCCAAGAGGCGTGGCACACCCTGGACTGGTCGCCGGGCCATCACAGCTGCTGTATATTGAATATGAGAAAATGAATTACAGGAAAACCTTGGACTTAGTAGAATGACCACACTCTCATTTCAGTATTTAGTAAATATACTGTATTTTGACTACTACCATAAAAAAACTGAGATATGAATTTAACTAGAAATAATAGATTGAATACAGTATTATTTTAGTGAGTGAAAGTCACAAAAAGAATCCGACTGAGGTTGTTTTTTTTCTGCCTGTTTTCTCACTAACTGTACTTGTAATTGATGAATGTTTGTTTTGTTCAACCACACTTGTTTTCATGACTGAGTCTGTAGAATTGAATCAAAACATGTACTGTATACGTTTTTTTTCTCCGTTTAGAACGGAACCAACAGTATGCTTCCTGACCTGCAGATGACAGCACATACCTTAACAGTCTGAACCGTCTCCACACCACCAACCAAACAAAGAAGTAAAAGTGTACGCATTGCATTCTGGGATATGTTTTGGACTACAATGGCGGTGTGGAAGCGACAGACTCACGCTCTCACGCTGGCCGGTTTTCTTTGTTCATTCTTACAACAAACTTCTCTGGCGGCTACCCAAGAACTGCAGTGGGATGATAACGGATATGTCTTGTACTGTCCGTGCATGGGTAACAAACGTTTTTAATTTAAGGCAGCTTTTTAACTAGCACAATTACCCATCATAGTTAAAACCTATTGTAAGGACAGAACTTTTTTGGGGAATAAATCCATTTTTTTGTAACAATACATCGAGGTCGAAAGTTACAGTTTAGTTCCACGATACATTTTACATTCAATAAAACAAAATATTCCGCGAACATTGAAACGTGTTTCTGTGTTCAGGTCGCTTTGGGAACCAGGCTGACCATTTCCTGGGTTCTCTGGCTTTTGCGAAGATGTTAAACCGAACACTGGCAGTCCCTCCGTGGATTGTTTACCGGCATCACAGCTCGCCTGCCGCTAATGTAATTTCTGTTCTCTATTTGCTGTCGTGTCTGATCCACGTTATGGACAAAAGCACTTGAGTGTAAAAGACAACATGAAGAGACAAGGAAATATGAAGTTGGGAAAAATGATCTTGCCATGTCCACAATTATTATTTTTGCTTGCTTTGTTTAATAATCTTTACAATACATATACATTCATGAACAGTTGGAGGATGGGATACCTTTGAAACAAGCCACGTAGGCTCTACCTTTTACTTCTACTTTACTCGGGTCATTCCAGTTTAAAGAATGTCTAAAAATCACTTCTGTGAATAATGTCATGAGTTTTATGATCTATGATTTTTTTTCCACGACGATTCATCCAGGTCCATGTTCCATACAGTGAGTTCTTCAAACTTGAAGCCTTGTCGGCCTACCATCGTGTGGTGGCTTTGGAAGTCTTCATGAAGGAGCTTGCTGACAAACACTGGCCAGTAGGACAGAGGAAAGCATACTGCTTTGAGGCAGCGGCTCAACGGAGTGCAGATGGACGATCCTGTCCCATGAAGGTGAGGGTACAGTGGAACGGCAAGCTTGTGTGTTTAGGTGTGGATGAGGAGGGATCCCAAAATGGATAGCTTGGTCGACACATAAAGATGAATAACCCTTAACCCTTAAAAGAGGCTTAAATGTGAGTAATCGCACATGAATATAATGTGCAATCAATATGACTAAAAGAAAACATCACATACTTAATAATATCTCCACCAACAATCAAGTCAAATTACTTCCTATGAGGATATTTTGATCGCTAATTCATTAAAACCTAAATTAGCTCGTTCCCCAACCAGAAGTAAAACAGATTTTGCACTGACCTGTGAGACACAACATGGTCCCACGGGCAAATAAGAGTAAACAGTTGTAGAAGTAAAAACTTCACATAACTCTTCTGCAAAGTGACAAAGATGGAATGATCCCACTCAAGTTTTAAGTGCCTCGTTTCAAAGGTGGGGACAGAACAGGGCTATTAATGGTCCAAATTATCTTCATGTGTCCTACACATGGCTTCTGAGTGAGTCATTTGTTTTGGCATTTTGTGAAATGGAGTCCAACGCTGCCCTCTAGTGGTCCGTCCATCACCTCACATATCACTCAGCTCATCCTCGTGCTTCTTTCAATTTTACTGCCGTACGCCCGCGTGACTTATTTAATTGTGTCGATGTAAACAGGTGGAAACACAATTATCTACCTTCTGCCATCTAACGGAAGAACATTTAATTGTTGGGCTTTTTATTTCATTTTGCGGGCAGTCATAGCTACAAAAAAGAGTCATACGTAAATAATAGTTTTTGAACCATTGAAGAGAATTAGGATAATGTGCCAAGGCATAGTTGTTAGAAATAACTACTCCATTGTGTGTGGATGGTTCTGCTCTTTTCAGGATGGTAATCCATTCGGTCAGTTCTGGGACTATGTTGGCGTGGAATTTGACGAGTCGGTGTTATTTAGTGGTATTTCCTTCAGTGCATACCACCAGCAGCAGTGGATGGAGAAGTGAGTACGCCTTTTATTTGACTTTCATTAATGTTGTGAGCCGTGATGGGAATTGATGAATTGTTCAATGAGGACACTTGTCCTTTGTTTATAATTCATTTTGATTAATTGTGTCTTGAATTAAGTTAGTGGTTGACTTGGCTGCAACTAGCAAAGGTGCTGTTGATTTACTTTAGACAAGAAACTTGGTGTGGGTGACATTGTGTAAATATGCATAATTACAAATGGCTCTCTAACAGACACATTTTCAGACAGATAAAAAAAAAAAACCCACAAAGATTGATATGGTTGTTTAGGTTAAAAGTTGATGAGTGGACAGCCACTCCAGAGAGACTATTTTAACGAGCAAATTTTTCATAGTGTGCAGTACCTGTCAAACCATCTATTGATTTTTATTTTCCTCATCATCAAGCATGACAATTTGTGAAATGTTCATACCGTGCTTTAATTTTTTTCGTTAGATGCTCCTTAAGCGTTGTTCTCAATTAAATTTGTCAAGGTTCCAATATAACCCCTCCCCTCCATGGTCTGCTAGGTTCCCACCCAACCGGCACCCAGTCTTGGCCCTGCCCGGAGCTCCTGCCCAGTTCCCGGTGGTGGAGGAACACGTTAGCCTGCAGCGTTACGTAGTTTGGTCCGACAAGATGGTGGCAGAGGGACAGGAACACATCGCTGCCGTCCTGACTCGGCCCTATGTTGGCATTCACTTGAGGATTGGCAGTGACTGGGTGAGATGCCGTTTGAGGTTCGGCTCCCACGAGCATATGACTACATTGTACAATGTTCTTTTAAAATAAAAAAACAATCACTGAGGCTACGTTTATATGATGATCATCTGAACAGAAGACGCAAAAGTGGCGTCTCTTTTTCCACTTTTTATTTTACGTTTATATGAGCCTTCATCATAGAAACTATGCATGCATACGGTGACGCAAGGGTGTACGGCAGTATTTTTAAAGGTTGCTATGAACACGGATAATTTTGTATCTGAAAATGTATCACCATGTATTTTGCCTTTCCTTGTTTGTGCTCCCTAAAGCAAAACGCCTGCAAATTGCTGAAGAGCGGCGATGCGGGGCCCCATTTCATGGCCTCCCCTCAGTGTGTGGGCTACAAGCGGCAGACGGCGCTGCCCCTCACCATGACCATGTGCCTACCCGACCTGGCCGAGATCTGCAGGGCCGTAAAGCTGTGGGTGGAAAGGACTTCGGCTCGCTCGGTCTACATCGCCACCGACTCGGAGTCCCACCGCAGCGATATTGAGAAGCTCTTCAAGGGCAAGGTGATGAAACTGTTGGGCAAAAGTCACTTCCACTTCTTCATTGCAACTGGCTTATGTCTGTCGCACCGCTTTCTGGAATGATTGTAAAATTTGTACATAGTAGCTGATCATGTACAACATGGTTCCACAACTGAATCCAGCCTTAAAGGAGGCACGCTATGCATCATTTTCCACAATTTCAAACTGTTGAATTCCTCTTGAGGGATTAAATAAAAATGTTGTCATCTCTGTGCAGGTCAAAGTGGTGAGTTTGCGGCCTGACTCTCCCCAAGTGGACCTGTACATTTTAGGCCAAGCGGACCACTTTATTGGGAACTGCGTCTCATCATTTACTGCCTTTGTGAAGAGAGAAAGGGACGTGCACAAACGTCCCTCCTCCTTTTTTGGCATGGACCAATCTGGGCATGGTGAACCAGTCTGCACCAGTACTCAATCTGCATCAGAAATGCTACGGCAACACCACTTGGACGAACAATATTGCGGCAATCCAGAACTGCCTCTGTCCTCGAGCTGCAGCAAAGACGTGAACTAAATACAGCCGTATTAAAAAAAAAAAAAAACTGACGGAGATATAAAAGGGAAAACTACTCTAAATAGACACAACGCAGGGGAAAATTGCTGCGTGGTAACTACAAACGGTCACAACAGAAGTAAACCCAAAGATAAAAATGACGCAAATGGTGCGTCTGTTTTTGAAGTGTGCTGGGTTGAGAATTCAATAACAGCTCAACAATAGCTTGACACTTTAAACTAGTGATTCCCAACCGCTGCCCCGCGGTGATAGAGCATCACACTTTTTTTTAAGTATCCACTTTTACTTAATTGGTCTGAAAATTATTCACACATTCCAAGTAATGCGTCTGTGTACCGCTAGCTGTGTATCATTAGCATTTCGCGACAGGCAGAGCAATTTCATGCGCATCCTCTAGATGGCAGAGAATATCATTAACCTGGAGATCCACCTGTTGCCATTTATTCAACAGATTAGTTTGAAGCAGGGGCATCCAAACTTTTTGCTTCAGAGGCCGCATAGGGAAAAATCGAAAGTGGTAGGAGTCATTTTGATATTGTCGTACAATATTAAACCATTAATCCAATTAATGAAACGATTGTGTATTATAGTTAGCTTGTTGTTGTTGTTGTTTGTTTTTGTTTAGTTATTTTTAATAACCGTTAAAGGTGTCAAGGCCTACAGCCCTGAGCAACTGTTTACGTTCAGAACCAAAGCAAGAAAAATCGGTAATAAAATGAAAATTTTTAAATGAGTGTTTTCTTGAGGACCTTAGTTATTAGTTACGGTAGTCATTAATCTGATACGTTCACAAATCATAACCCTAGACACAGACAGCAGTAAGTGGAGGAGAGCATTACTGTATTGGACTTATGTCCTGAAGATCACGTTTCGTAATGTGTTATAGAAAGGGACATGTTTTACAATAATAGTCTTTTTTTTTAAACCCCATTTAAAATGTTGCTAAACAAGTTTGGATATTTGAAAAGCCCCACAAAAAAGTATATCTTATTTTCTTTTTCCACATGCGATGCTTCATTGCACAAGCGGACAATGAGACCAGTCAAATCTGACTTGAAAATTAATACTGTAATTATAATAATGCAAAGTTTGATTGACGCTGTCCCAGAGGTGTTAACTGACCAATACGGCGCAATATTGTAGTTTGAAATACATCATACTGAGAGCTCTTGCTCAGTACAGTAGCTCATATAGCTAAATTGATGGCAAAACACCCCCTGAGAACACAGGTGTCAAACTCAAGGCCCGTGGGCAAGATCCGGCCCGCCAGGTCATTTTATCTGGCCCGCAAAAGCAGATCATGTGTGTCAACTTGCTAAGATCTGTACTGTAATGTCAAATTGTCATGTGTGATAAATAACATTGATATTTTGTAGTAATTTTGCTACCCAGTTTAGACTCACTTGAACAAACTATTATAATTGACTTGACTGATATAAAAACTAATAATCTATTCATTTGTTATTTGTTGTGTACAAGTAATAATTTTATAGTTTCACTGTCATCGGCCCTCCGAGGGAAGACATAACTCCAAATTGGCCCGCGACTAAAATGAGTTTGACACCCCTGCCTTAGAATGATTAATTAGAATTATACATCACTGCAAACTAAAAACATCAATAATCATTGTATATAATGCAAGTGTATCTCAATAAATTAGAGTATGGAATGAAAAAAAATATATATATATAAATTAAACGATTAAAGCTTACAGCTAATCCCCATATTCATCATCATTTTAGGAAATTACATCATATGGGACTGTGTTCGTCTTGTAAAAGAAATTCGTTGAAACCAAAATTAGGTAGAAATTGCCCTTCTGAAATGTTTTCCTATTCCCATATAATTATGATTTACACGTTTTAAATGGACTTTCTCACGGTATGCACACGTATTAAGACGCACGTGATAATAACTTAGTACAAAAAAAAACAATGTATTATGAACATATATGTATATGGCCACTAGGAGGCGGCATAAGCCCACTCGTGTGTGAGCGTGCGTGTTAAAAAAACACTATTATTTCTTATTACAACCACCACGGTCTTAATTTCCAGCAGCACAAAATCACATACCGTCAGATCTGACTTTAGGATTGATAGATAGTATATACAACTAATATGGTAAAATAAATCCACCAGTATTTACTATGGTCTGTGATTGAAGCCGTGAGGGAAGCCGCCGCTGTCTGAAGTGTTGCTGTGGGCTCGTCTGGAGACGTTGGGGACTTCCACATCAAATATTCATCCCCTACAAACTCAAGCCTTCAATAATTCTCAAAGAAGTGCGCTCAGAGAGAGCCCCTTTCATCCCAGGCAAACAGCATACCTGGACAATGGAAGCAAGAGAGCGTCAAGAAGTGGAGGGGAGGCGGGGTGTTACTGTGGGTAGACGAACATTAAAAAAAAAACCCAGCACATTCTTCATGAGCTTGCTGGCAAACGAAATCCATGGAAACTGGAAAAAAACCCCCACAATGTGGCTCAAAGCAGTGGCAAGGGCTCTCTTCCATGAAAAATACAATTTAAGGATGGCACAAAACTTCTGAACAAGAAATAAACATGAAGTGTATGACGTATGAAGCGCCACAAAGACACCTCTGCCATCTAGTGGTCATTGATGATCATTTTTTCATATTTCTAATTTTTTGCACAGGTTTTCAGGAATTTTTTGGTGTGGTATACCGTAGCTTAGTATTTGTGTATGTGTCCTAGAATGAGCGGTTTTACTACCAAATTAGTCTGTACTCACAACACTGTCAATATGAAAAAGTTCACTACACAATGCTAGAGGTAGCATCAGACTTGAATGGTTCCATTTTTAAGAGGCAAACTGGAACCATAGCCGGGACCAAATTAATACATACATCCTTAACCTGTCACAGCTAAATGTATTTGTTTGTATCAAATTATTTTGATGATCTAGTTCAAACATTTGATTTCATCCCAATCCAAAGTGTACTACTTTGCTTTCGTGAAAATGTACACGAACAGAGGGCAAACATATAATTTACTCGAAAAACTATTTGGTTCTTTTTTTTTCCAATTGCTCCTTTTCCACTTTGAATCAAATTTCCCTATCCTTTGTTCATTTATCCCCTTTGGTCCTTCCAGTCTTTGTTGTTTCTTTCTTCTTTCCTGAGACGGGATTCAAACCCACAACCGAAGCATTATGCGGCACACTTGCTAACCACTCAATCCCGGTGCCCTCTATCTCTGTTTCCAGTGCTTTTCATCGTTGACACGTTTCTTATTTCCTTTTCTCTTTCTTAACTGGAAGGATCCAAATGCAATGACGGCCACATCATTGACGATGTCATATTTTAACCCCTGTGGATGTGTCAATGAATGACTTTGCCGCCTCTGGTGAGTTTTTTGGCAGGTGGTGTGTCGACATGACAGGCCCGCCCTGTCCCGCCCTACCCCAGCAGATAAGAGCTCAGCATGGAGAATCAGACAACGGCGAGCAGGAGGGAATGAGCCATGAAAGAAATGGGAGGTGATTATCTTTTATTGTCAGCCAGGGGAGTAAGTGTGCAAATGACGACTTGCGAGGGTGGGCATCAGGGGTGCTTGGAAGAGAGGCGTGTGATGTTCAAGCTGTCGTGGCATCCTGCTGATTGGCCTGCCGGTAATTAACATCTGCATATGCAAAGGAGTGATTCAGATTTCTCTCCTGAGCCCCGAAAGCAGCAGTTAAATTGATGAGTTTAGGTGTGTACGCACAAAGAGCCACGTCTCCCAACCTTTACTGAGAAAAGGCAATTATTTGACATTAGAAACGTCTCGCGACACACCACCCAACAAAAATGTAAAAAGTGTAATATGGATGATTTCTAGTAAATAACATATTTCGGACCCAACTGTTTTTTTCTGGAGCTCGCATCAATGGAGGAGAAGTGCCCTTTGATGGTAAAGAGTTGATGTTAGCGAGCAGCGTAGCGGTTACATTTTGCTAAATTACTTAAAGACAACCCAAGAAAACATTTTACAGATACACTTTGTACAACTATTTCTGGTCACTTAATTTAGGCTCTTCACCAATAGGTTCCGCTGGAATAATTAGGAATTTTATTATTTGTTAAGTAAATTAAAAACAACCTAGATCTTTTGGGTTATATCTGGTGGCGGAACCCCAAACACAAGTTTTTGTCTTTACTTTCTGTTGAAGTGACTCACTTTCTGCCACCTTAACCTGGCGCCTACTGTTTTACAAAAATGAAAAGGTCCCCAGACAAGCATTCAAACGCATATCCAGTAAATTTAGAGTATTGACTCGTTTTTACGAATTGTGGGAGGAAGCCTGAACCTCAGAACTGTGAGACAGAGATGCTAACGGCTGGAACCAGTCTTGTATTAAGTATCAGAAAGTGATATTTGAGTGAAATTACAAGGACCTTAACAGAAAATAACTTGGTAATGGTAAAAGTCAACTTGTAGAATATTAATTGGGTAAAGATCTTTAAGTAGCTGTATTGAATACAAACCAAAAGTAATTTTATAACATGAAATGTACTTACATTTTGGAAGTAAAGGTATTGTTAAAAAGTGAGTGTTTAGAAATGTCATTGTTGTTCTCTTTGCTTTAATTTAAACTTTTTTTTTTTTTTTAACTTAGACAATGGTCAGTAGGTAAAGGTCTGTTTTGGCTAATGAGCTAAGTTAGCTAGCACACGTTAGCGTGGCCGTCACACTACTCATACACGCCAAAACCAACCCATCATAACTAAAAGAGCATTGCCATTTCGACTTCAACAGAGTCATAGAAATGAAAGATATGCTTTTTCAGGTTGACTGGGGAATTTTTGAAGCTTCATAAATGCCATTCAGGATATGAAAAGCATTTCTGTTAACACGCCCTTCGGTGTGTAACGTGATCCTCGTTATCACCACAAGAGAGTTTCCATTCTAGTTGTTTTGGTCGTCATCTGCTTGCTGGCGGTGTTGTGTGAGCAGCAGAGTCAGCGGCAGGAGCTTTCATCTTATCAGTGCTCCGCACAGGTAATTTGCATGCCTGGTCCTGGACAGGCAGGCAGGACAACTTTTTTGCTTCGGTGCTCTGCGGTTCAGGCATTTAGGCAATTAGTAATTTCTTGATTTATTTTGCAGTGACAAGTAAATAAAATGATTAAGGGAAGTGTAACTGGGTGGCAGAGGGATCGACTGGTTATCACGTCCGCCTCACAGTGCAGAGGTGCATGGTTCGATTCCGGCGCTGGCCTTCCTGTGTGGAGTTTGCATGTTCTCCCCGTCCGTGCCTGTGTGGGTTTTCTTCGGGTACTCCGGTTTCCTCCCACATTCCAAAAACATGCGCGGCAGGTTAATGGAACATTCTAAATTGTCCCAAAGTGTGAGTATGAGTGCAAATGGTTATTCGTCTATGTATGCCCTGTGATTGGCTGGCAACCAGTTCAGGGTTATACCCCTCCTACTGCCCGATGACAGCTGGGATAGGCTCCAGCACGCCCACAACCCTCATGAGGATTAGCGAATTAGAAAATGGATGGATGGATGGATGAATGAAAGTATTATGGATTAAAAATAGCCTGCGCTTTTTATTGAGGAAATGTATTGGAGTACCGGTCAAAGTAAACATTTCACGAAATATCAACAATGAAGTATAGTATACATAGAGGAAAACCAAAGTACAGTCACAAAATATTTTATATTCTGTGACATTAGGTGACTAGAACTGTATTGCTCCACCCACCTTTCTGTCTGGTGTGAAACACCAGGAGGCCATCAGTCAACCTGCCTGACTCATTTGCATATCAGGTCGTCACGATGAGTCCGAGCAGGCAAGCGAGACGACAACCGTCACACTCGCCCGCTGAAAGGTCAGCGGAGCTCAGCAAAGCACGAATAGCTTGTCACCAAATGTCAGAGGAAAAGTTTCTGTACGCTTGTATGCATTATGGAAACAGCTAATTAATGCCACTAGCGCAGCTTCCTGTCACAGGACTTTGCGAGATTGCCGCTTACGTCAGCGGCTCCAAGTTGTTACCAAGGTGACTGAGTGGACTCCCAGTTCGAAGCGATAAGACTCAAGCTACACCATATGTCGCTTGTTAGAAACGCTAAGGTACATGCTTATTGGGTTTACATTTTAGTGGCTAATTTCTTTTGGCACTTGTGACACAAATTACCATTGAATTGCACTGTCATTTGCCGTTAAAGTTTTGGCAGTAGTTAGCACGGTGAACATGAGAGTGAATGATTGGTTGGCTCCTGTAAGCGTCGTGCGATTGGGTGTTCGGTACTTCTCACCCAAAGTCAACTGGGATAGGCGTCAGCCCACCCGCAACCATATACGAAGATACGTGCTATGGAAATTGGACGTACGGATGGTGAACTCAAACCTCGTGTTCCCAGCTCGTCAACATAATTAATTTGAAATTCGCCAAGTAATCCGGCCTAAGGATCCAACCTAGAATAAATGTAAATGCGAATGTCATCCTTATGTGCCGACTGCTTGTGAAGGCATTACAGGGTGTTAAGTCCCCCCGTGGATTTGAAGTGGTCTCAGTGGAACAGGATTAGAAGCAAAAGGGGATTTGAACCCCTCTTGTGGAAATAGAAGCGGGAAAAATGAAGTCAAGACATAGAATACAAAGGGTTAAGCGTGGGAACATTACCCAGCTACAAACCTTCTACTTGTCTGAATTTTATTGGGTCGATCCCAATTTATGTCTCTTTGTCTATATATTTAAATGTCACTTGGAGCAAAGTGCTTCAGCATCATGATGCCGTTTACAGAATTAAAAACAGGGTCATTACAAATGCTGTTTATTTCGTGCCACTCTAGCATATGTCTAAACATGGTAAGAATTGCCTGCTAAGATAATTAGCTTCAGGAAAAAAAAAAATCAAACAAAAGGATATGAATGCACTTTTTAACCAGCAAAGTTTATTCATATATAACAACGGTATAAAGTGAATCCTTGGCTTGCAAAATAGGTGTGCTTCATATTTACAATAGGTACACAATAATATATTATCAGAAAAATCAAAGCAAGTAAAAAAAACAAAAAAAAAACGAGAGAACAACCGCTTTTAAATACCTTGATTTCTTACAATTTTCACAAGACCTTTATAAAATAACACAGACAAACAGCCATTATTATCATTGCCAGTAATTATTTTTGTACAGAACTCCAGTGTCGACAAACATTTCTTTTTATTATTTTTTTTTTACAAGGTGTGTCAAATCTTTTCTTACTCGGGAGTACGACAATGAGCAATCTATCAACAAACTGCAGAGGAGCGTGTTGTTTGGCGGACAGAATGACAGGAGCTAGCCAAAAGCACAACATCAGCCCTTTGACAAACTGAGAGAGTAAAAAAAAAGTGCGCAAAACATCTTTTTCGAAGCAAACAGCTCCGGGTGGACTTGTGATGCGACAATCCAGATCTCACGTGAGCATCGAAAAAGGAAGAGCAAAGCAAACAAACAAACCAACAAAAAAAAAAAAAACATTCTCCGCTTTTCAGTGTAGCTTGGATCCAAAGCGAGCAAGGGAACACACTCGTTGAATAATTACAACAAAAAAAGAAATCTCTGAGCGGATAGGTGCATTCAGCTATTGTATCTTTTTTTTTTTGTGGGTTTTCAGGAGGCGCAGATGGAGCAGCGGGCCAAACTAAAAGCATGAATTAAAAACACTCGCAGCTGACAACCTCAGGAGGATGAGATGAATCGAAGCCTCGGAATGCATTGAGACGAACGTTTCATCCTTTGGAAGAGGAGAAGGCATTTAAGGTCCTGTTTCGAATGATTTAAAAAAAGCATTACTCTGTCCAAGCAACGAGGTATGAGGAGGATACGTTTCGTATATGCTGAGGTCGGGAAGACCGATTGACTGATTCTAGTTAAAAACAAGAAAAAAAAAATTGGAAATAGATCACAATCTTTGCTGAGCGATATCATTATTGTTTCTTCAAGGACACATGGATAAATTTGTTTTTAATTGCTCATATGCAAATATTTGGGTCTCTGGAGGGTCTGTCCACCCATCGAAGTTAATCTTTAGTGTGTGATTTCTGAAACTGTTTTAGTGAGCTAATGTTCAGAATTTCTGCTCCGCCGTGATGCAACAGTGGCCGAGTTACATAACAGCCACACCCATACTGAGTTTCTCCGCCCATAACTTGGCTACCAGGCTGGTAAAGCTCAGTGAAAGATAGCCGAGATTGAAAAGCCTTAGCGCTGGCACTTAGTCGCCATGGTAGTAAAAGTTGTACTCAGCATTGTCGGCAACAGGCAGGCAGAGTGACAGATTGGATCATTTAAATGGAAGAGAACTGTTCAATGTACATTAGATGTTAGTTGGGCATGAATTCTTAAGCCTTTCTGTATTTTGACCCAACATGTGAGACCGTTTATTAAAGTGGAAGTCACGTCAAAAATTATCTTCTTACATTCCTATGTTCTTTGTGGCCCCACTCGTCTAAACATGGCATTAATATTGCATTTGTGGAATACGAATGAAGCGGAAAACCTTGCAAACGTCACATGACCAAACTTGGAAAACAGGTGAGCCGTAACGGTCGTTACCTGAGCCCTTCAGTACAGAGATTTCATTTTCAGTTGAGAGCAAGAGGCGGTACAACTTGTACTGCCACTTACTGTACTTAATGAGCGGCCATTTTGCCTTGGTCTGTACCAGGCAAAATGGCCGCCCACTGAGATGGATAAAAACAGGTGGATTTTTCTGCTTAATTCGCGTTCCACAAACACAATATAAATCAGAATATTGTGCTTAGACTAGTAGAGCACATAGAACAGATCATTGGAGAGATTTATTATTTTTTTTGGAGGGGGGTTGATTTCCCCTTTAAATTGTGAAAAAAAGCAAATATTTCTCCTTTAACGTTCAGTAAAGATGTCCACTTAGACAAACGTATGGAGCAATGTTGACAGTTGTAGCGCATTTGTGCCTTTACACACTTTGCAATATTACTTCTATTGGCGCTACTGTTTTATGAATAGGCCTTAGCGTATTTATGGATAATGTTATGTCCCAATTACCCGAGGGATTTCTACATGGTAAAGCACAGAATGTAGCAAAAGGACCGAGTCACAGGTCTATAATGAGAAATGAGTAACCATACGCAGAGGAAGAGATCAATGAGACTTGCGAGAAAGTGTGCCAAAACAGACAAACAAAAATGTAAGCATGCAGGTTTTTGATAGTTTGTCAAAAATTCAAATCTAATAATTAGAAACAACCAATACCATCAAGCCAAGATCAAAAGGTATTTACATTGGTATGAATATTTATTAATGTACAAGGTCCCTTTTATTTATTTCTTTTTCTTTTTTTTTTTTTTAACAAATAAATACATCCAAATAAATATAAAAATATATATGAAACCTAATCAGCTATGGTGGATAGCTGGTATCCAGTATGACGGCAGCATTATTTTCACATCGTTTGAAATGATTTCTTGGACCTATTATGAGTTTGGTGAATACATTTGCAATGATGTAGAGATACAGGCCTCGGTATTCAAACAGAAGTCGTCTGACGTAGCAGAGAAGAAGAACGTCGCCACATTCCCATGCGCGCCCCTATTGGCAGGACATGGCCACAGCATCGCAGTCATCGCCAAGCCCTGACTTCCTCTTGCCTGTTAGCTCTTCAGGTCCGGCGCAAAACCAGCAAGTCTGATCAAAGAGAAGCATCAAAGCAGGAGCAGGAAGATGAAGGGGAGTCTCCCGCCCATCCGTTCCCTCCTTCCCCATCATTATTCCCCGACGCCTGCCTTCAAATGGTGAGCCGGGCAACGTCTGCCTAAACCTGCCCATGCTCTTCTTCACCTTTACTTTGTCGAGGACGAAGGATATTGAAAAAAAAAAATGGAGCGGGAGGATATCTAAGGCCACCTTTCATACGTGATGTCATGACGTGGTTTAAACTATTTAAACTATGTGCCATGAGCAAACACATTCGGCCCTAAACACCAGACGAAGAATAATCCAAATTTTGCCTCCTTGAATCTAAAATTAAATGCTTTAAGTCATCGATTGTTAACGACTGTTCACATGGTTTGAACATTAAGGTGCTGTGAGACATGATCAGATGATCCAATTCATTTTAAAGTGCTCTATAAATACAGTTGAGTTGACTGGAGCAATTGGTCAGACAACAGCAAATGTATTTTTGACACCGATTTAAAAAAAAAAAGTCTTTACTTTGTTTCCTAACATAATATTTATTTTTTTTGTGTGTGACAGTTACTGATAGTGTAGCTTGTCTAAGTTCTGTGCGGGCAGCGCGGGATCGGTTCCCACTCAGTGACGACGTGGGTGTTAATTGTTCTTTGTCACTATGTGTGCCCTAAGACTGACTGGCGACCAGTTCAGTTCAGTTCAGTTGTGTGTGTGTGTGTGTGTGTGTGTGTGTGTGTGGGGGGGGGGCGTAAGTTAATAAGAAATGTTCATTTTCTTTTGTAAAATATGTGCCTTTAAGGCGATTCCGATTCCCTCAATACAGGTTGGGAAATTCTACTTTCAGCCATTTGATTTGCAAAGTGGAACCTTAATGGATTGGACATATTCCAGTGGATTCATGTTCTTTACACATATCTGTTTTATGTTTGGTTCCTAGTGTATGGGGGTTAAAGTAAGTTATTTTCAACTAAAAAATAATAGTGTTTCTGTAGGTTGATGCGTCTGCGTTAGCGCGTCAGTGGACAGTCTGATATGTTTTCAACAAAGTGAATAGGAGGGTTGGTAAAGCGCTTTGGACAACATATATGTATGTGTATATAGGTCAGACAATATACCGGCAGATAGGAAGATGACTGTTGCTTTGTTGACTATCTGGAGTAATTCAACAGAATGAGTCTGATGTTCTGGTTTCATGATTATCTCCTCTCTTTGATGTCTTGTTTCGTACCTCTAGCATCACATCTCTTTACGCTAGCAAACCTTGGCGCGGCTTGAAGTTCCACTTGTAAAGCATTAACCGATTTTTGAGCAAGAGTCTTTTGGCGCTCGGTCAAACAAGACCCACACATCTTGGCTTCTTGCTGCCTGTGCAAAGACGACGGCGGAGGTCCTATGGAGGCCTGCGACCGGCCAGCTCAACGTGTTGGCACTTGGATCGATCGTTTGAACAGCTGACATATGTGATGTGGCACAGTATGCGAACAAACCACGATATGAAAACAGGATGCAAACGGAGGATTTTGGCTTGGTATGAGCAGCGATGCAAGGAACTGCTTAAATCTTGGGTTAGCTGAAAAAAAAAACGTCCTGGAAGCCCACTTCCATTCATCCTTCAGGGAAAAAGAATATTCTACATTCACATTGGCCTTATCAACACTGCTACATTTACAGATGCCCTCTTCCTTCGCTCCTTGGTCCTGTACACTGTCTAAGTCATGTGACTCTTTCATCCGAAGAAGAGTGTTGGACCAACACCGAAATTTAGCGGTCCCCAGGTGCTGATTCCAATGATAACTGATCATATTTAAGAGTCAAGAGTATAAAAATAAAATCTGAATGCAGCAGTCCAGCATGAGATCTCGACCGCTTTTCTCCTGCGCGCGCGCACACACACACACACACACACACACACACACACACACACACACACACACACACACACACACACAAGTTCCATTTTGGACAATGTCCCAGGCGACGACACCAATAAATAAATAAAGTCTTGTTGTGGCCTTCCATGCTGGCATCACTTTCCAGGTGAGGGGCTCGGAGTTCCAGGGTCACGCGCCATGATGGCAGAGTCTGAGACACAAACTAAAGCAAGTGTACATCCATATTGCACGACCGGTCGAGAAAGCATCGCTCCACACGTCCTTGTCTGATGCTCAGCTCTCGAAGGACATAGCGGCGATGAGCTGCTCCACCTTGTAGGCCAGCCTCTGCTTCCTGGCGTGGTCGTCCTGGTCCAAGGCTGCCGTGATCTGTTCGGAAATATAAAGAGAAGAGATCTAGGTCCAAAAAAAAAAAATTGTCACAGAAGCCAAACCCTGTTTTCCATTTTCCAGAAGTGTCAGAAAAGAACCCCCCCCCAAAAAAAGCTGCTTTGTCTTTGTTGAGGAATATTTATCTATTAGCCTTTCACTTTTTATCCTTTGAGTCCCCGTCGTGTAAATGCGACGTTTGTCAAGGTTCAAGCGTCAGCTTGAGACAAGCGCTGTGTTTGGTTCTCTCATCTCTCTCTTGCCTGTCAGGAGGAATCTCAATCAGGGTGACGGCAACATTCAGGGCAAAAGGGTGGAACAACAAAGCAGGGAAGTGCGAATAGTCTTCTTTTTCTACATACGTTGATACTTCTTGTCACCCCCAGCTGGGGAAACTTTTGTATTAATAGCATCATTTTCATTCTTATTCCAATTACATTTGGTTAATAGAACTGTTGAGAGAGTTCACATCTTGGCTCACACCCACTGTGGAATCTTGGCAACCAATCATTGCCCTATCATAGACTATAATGTATTTCTAATTGAGTACAAGTATTCTGGACCTTGAGCTTAACATACATGTACTGTATAATACAACGCAGTACAGACAACAAACATGAAGGGCCAAGGTGGTCAATCATCTATTCCAAAACTTTGGTTAAAGGTCAAGGTATTCTTAATTGTAACTCGAAGCATTATTGTATTCAATTGAATTCTTTGCACTTCTCTCGATTCCTTCAAAAGAGTTGTACAATGGTTTCTATGCAAAATAGGCATTGAGTGAACAAATGCAAAAATGCTAATAGAACATTGCTGTTAATTTTGCATATTTTTTTTAGGAAAATGATATATTGGGAGATATATAAGTCTTACTTTCAGACTACTTGTCATTGGTTTAATAAACATTTTATGTCTCAACTACTAGCACTTATGGTATCGGTTACTTAGTATCCGTGACGGTGAGTAGTAAAGAGTTGAGTACTCATACTGAGATTGTTCTGGGGAAAAAAGTAGCAAACATCTCTAGTTTTGACTGAATCTTGCAAAACGTGCCGCATGTTTGAATGTGTTGCTCAGAAGCTGCCAAACGCGACGTTAAGTGATCCGTCGAGAGCAAAGGGGCAAGCCGACTGGATAATGGACGCAAAGAGAGGAGGCATACAAGGAAGGAGGACGAGATAGAGCAGTGCGCTGTTCCAACGTAAAGGTCAGACTCCCAAAGGAGGAGCTGACATTAGAAGCAGTGAACGTTCCCATAAATGCTCCCTTTTCTCTTTCCTCCCTTTTATGCTTCCTGTCATCCAATTTGTGCGTGTGTGCGTGTGTGCGTGTGTGTGTGTGTGTGTGTGTGTGTATTGCCTGTGTGTAATCCTGCTCCTGCTTTGTATCCACATGATGTTGTGTAGTTGCTATCTCTTAAAACACATTGAGACATAGAGGAACAGATAATTCAAACCCTAACAGTGGTGTTTTTTTTTTCCTTGAGTTTTTGAAAACGTGACCTCCACTTAACATGGACCAGTGAAAACAACTGGAAACGGCATGCCAAGATTGAACATGAATAATTATGTGTACTGTAAGGCTTCCATTTTCTGTTTGTTTTATAAAAGGTCCACTCTGAGACCTGTTTCCAAATTCTGGCCACAACAAGAGAGTTTTTGTTTGCTAGGCGGTTTTCAGCAGAATGCTTCAAGTAAGCAGCCCCTTGGTGTCATTACGAATGAGACGCATTCATCCCAACCACCGAGTCACACAGGCAAGCGCCGACGTACCTCCTCGCTGTACTTGCTGATATACGAGTAGATCTCATTCAGGGCGCTCAGCATGTTGAACTCGCTGGAATGGAGTCGAGCCTGTTCGGCCAAGTAGGCGTTCATGTCCTGGTCGCTGATGGCTGGCAGCCTGTTGATGTCGGCGTAGTACCTGCGGGACGGCACTTGTCATCGTTCGCAACCAACAAAGTGAACTCGACATCAACTTTTAAGGTCCCAATTTCAGAGGCCTTAACCGTCAAAGAGTGCATTTCATGAGTCGTCGCGCACAATGACGGAATGTGAGATGTGTAGGCCAGCAAAGAGAATCCAAGTTTGATGTATCCAAGAAGACTTAAACAAGAACGCATTGGGAATGGTGTGTGAACTATAAAGCTTACCTCTCAACCCAGCTCTTGTAATTGGGGATATCTTTAGCGTAGAGGAGCTTATTGGATGGGGAGTCTTTGCCCAGGCGGTGTTCAGAAGTGGAGCAAGAATCCATGAATGTCTGAGCAACCACAGACAGACAGGCGTCCGTGATGCTGCTCTTATGGATGTCAAACACAAACTGTGGGTTCTTGATCACGTTCACCCAGAAACGCAGTGGAAGGCTGGAGGATGGAGACAAAGGGACTGGCTAAGTGCGATGGCTGCTCACTTCGTGGGTGAATTCTCTGTCGGTATTCTGATTTCACAATACAAAAGGTGACTTTTAGGGTCCTCGGTCTGCTCTCTTACCAGTTGCTCTTCCACGTGTGGCGGACATCCGTGTCATATATGCCGTGCTTGTCAGCTTGTTCGTCCAGGAAGTCGAACATGTACTTGATGGCTAGCGGCAGCGTGCTACCTCGGTGAACTGTACTGAACAATGTCTCGAACAGGTCGTCAACAAATTTTTGGAGCGTTCCCTGCGGGGGACATGAGAGCAGTAAGATGAATGATTTGCCTTCAAAGATCGGCCATCTAGTCCGCCTCCCGCCCCAAAAAGAAAGAAAAAGCATGATCCCTGGGTTCATATGTTTTCAGTGCCTACTTTGGTAGCGAGTAGCCTGGTCAGGTAGATCTCCGAAACCATCTTGCTGCCGCGGTCTCCTTCCTTTTGGTCTCCATGCTCATGGTTCTTCACCAGGTGCCAAACCTTTACACCACTTTCTAGATCCGGCGTGATCATGGGAGCGCGAGACCGCAGGCTGTCGGGACTGCCAGTGTAACGGAACGAAGAATCTATTTGAAAGATTAAAACATTCAGCAGTCAGATATATATATATCATTGCTTTGTAGGTCACCAGAAATGCATGATTTTGTGATACTTTAAAGGCAAACCCAAACATAACCATTCAGAAGTGATGACTTGGCGTGAAACTTGATTTATTGGTTGGCAGGATCCCGAACTTCTCTTATGGGTTATGAGAATGAGTTATGATTCTTTGTCACAGGTTTTGGACCGCTCATTTTTATTTGACCGTATTTTCCGCACTATAAGGCGTATAGAATAGAAGCCAACATAGTGGCTGCGGTTGCGTGATGCAGCCACTAGATGGAGCTACACTAAAGGGAATACAACATAAGAAAACCTTTATTCGTCTCGCAATGGAGAAATTCCCAATAATACAATAAAATACAGCTTTATTTATAGAGAGCTTTTACAACCGTTGCCGCTGTAACAAAGCGCTTTACAGAACACTAAAAAATACAATGTCCAAGAAATCAGAATATCGATCCATCGCATTGGATTGAAAGGCGCACTGTTGGCTTTTGAGATGCTTGAATTCCTTTAGGTGTGCCTTATAGTGCGGAAAATACGGTACTCTGGCATCATCTTGCATCTTGAGAGGCAAACAACTTGAAGCCCTGTATGCCATTTGCTCCTACGTGTTAAAACCTACTGGAGTGATTTCCATTAGAGCATGAAGCCAAGGAAGAAACCATTAAATGGCTTTGTGAAGCATTTTGTTTTCACTTTTTGCCATTTGAGTCACTCTAGCATGAATAACAGAACATTCCATCCCGAAAGCGAAACAGCACAGAATGACCGAATGCTCATCCTCCACAAACGAGGAAGTAGAATACAAAAGCGGTATCCTTTGGCTCGGATGAGGTCTACTCTGTATCGAGTGCCATTCCGTTTTTTTTTTTCTTGTTTGTCACTGCATGGCTATTTTGGGCAGTATCATGATCTATGAGTCAATGACTAGAATATAGTGCCAGATTTGTTGAGTGGAACATGTACAGATGAGCTGGTCTTAAAAATACCACTTTATTACTCCTCTTCTTCCACAACGGGAGGGAAAACCTGCTATCACGTTCAAATCACGGCATCTAAAAACGTTGCTAAGCACCCAAAGGCCCCATTGTCCCTCAGCATGTCAACTCTGTTCTCACATTGCTGCCTCCTTGCTCCTTGGCGATAACACATCACTTTCTCAGTCACTAATTAGCAAGAGTCTCCCGGCACTGGGATCCCCGGAGATTTGGGATCTGAGCATCGCACGCAGAGAGGCGCTCAGTGAGGATCTCTCTCACCTTGCTTCAAAGGCCCGGATAAGCTCCAAAGACCTTTTTTTTTTGCTGCCAATACAGCCACACAAAGTGTAAAAAATATGACCGGGCGACATCTGGCTCCCCAAAGGGAACCCGGTCTCGAATGATACACAGGGTGGATAGCGGTTTTAAATCTTAATCGAGCTACTCCGTTTGAAGACCTCTTCTTTTTTTTTTGGGGAGGGGGTGTTCCTCCATCTTCTCAAGGACACTTCTCAAAGTTCTCTTGGTATGGTGGCAGACTCACATCTTGATGGTGAGATTTTTGGAACATTTTTTTGACAAATTGAAGAGGGTATGCATTGAGTCAAGGCACTGTGTGTCAAATGTAATTGGATACAAATCCATCAACGAGTGTCGAGGTGTAGTTTTGTTGGGTCATGATGGATGAGGGTGCACTTCCAACAACAGTAACAGAAGAAATGGAAGCAAGTTGAGTGCACTTGGTCCATTTTACCCCAACATCTGATTATACTACTCAACAGCAAATCTTAATTATATGGCTGTATGTGTCCTTGAATTCATGTATGATTACTTTCTTTTCTAGAACATCAGTTTTTAGATATATATATTTTTAAATAAAATGCACCTTTAGCTAAACCTAACCTTTAATTAAATATGACTAAATACATTAAATAACATATTATAATGATAATAATGATAATAATAATTACGATTGCTACTCTAAAAGACTGATGTGCTTGAGGGGGGAAAAAAGACAAGGGCAGAATCAGAAATCGTGAAAAAAAAACCATCTAGTTTACTTGCATTTCAGATTATACAATCGTGAAATAAAATTGATGACCTGATATCATAAAATGAATTGATATCATAAAATTTAAGGTGAGACAGTTTGGCTTGTAACAATGCCACCGTCATGAATCATGTCACACGGGATATCAACATCCCTCCTGAGACCACAATCGGCAATGATGTAGTGCCGTGTGGGTTGACGGTCTTGAATGTGCCCACGTGATAATACACGCTTGCGTCGGTCATTTTTTATTTTTTTTTTTACATATTTTTTTGCACAAACACTCCATTTATTGTAATATGTATACGTTTAAAATATGAAATCAATGTTGTCAAAGATATTTTTGACAAAACATTTTGTTTATTGTTCTTAACTTATGTAGGTGTGTAGGTGTGTGTGCGTGTATATATATATATATATATGTGTGTGTGTGTGTGTGTGTGTGCGCACACACCAACCACGGCAGTCTGGTCTCGGGACTCACCATATCTGCTGATGGACGAGCGCGATATGCTGGCTGAGGGTGGAATGTTGTACGACGACGTCTGTTTGGGCACCAAAGCCACCACACAACGGTCCGACACCTGCGAGGGCAAACACGAACATCTTCACATCCATGTTTGCAAGCCACGTTCATATGGCTCGAAATCGCATCGGTGCACGAGATCTTCCAGAGGTCTGCGATTCATTCAGTTAAAATTCAATTAATATCCGCAGTTTGCTTTCAGTGTCACGGATCTCGTGGCTTAGAATGGCCCGTACGGAGAGCCCATCATTTAATAATACCCTCTGATGTCTTCATGTATTACTAACTCTCTCAAAATGTACAAGTAAAGAAGACATTACATAAGGCCTGCGTGAATAATCCAAACATATTCCTCCTTGTCATGTCTGTTCATTACTTTCAGGCAGTTTGGGGCATGGTGGCTGCACTTGACATGACTGCAGCAACAGAGATGTGAAGTAAGCTTTGGAACTGGGATATTAGAGTGCTCTCCGGGGGGAAAAAAAAATACAGGCGAAGAATCTTGTGTGGATTTTGCATCCTTAAAGGAAAAAGTATAATGTCACCATATGGAGGAGAAGAAGAAGAATGTTAAGAGGGCAGAGGACATGTTAAGGAGTAGTGAATTCATTCTTTTTCGCGAGCACTGGGTCATAAGTGAGCTTGGAGCTGATCACAGCTGACTTCGGGCGAGAAGCAAGTTAAACCCCGGACTGGTCCGGAGTTAATCACAGGGCAGTTGGAAAGGATCGTTCACCCAAATGGATGATTTTGAGTCTTCAATTAGCCTAACATGCAAGCTTTTGGCAAGTGGTCCCCAGAGGAAAATAAAAAAAAGCTACGAACTCCAAAGGGAGACTATAACCCAGATTCGAACAAAGAATTTCTCCAGCACAAGGCAAAATGTGCTAACCTACATGCTACCTTCCAAGTAGGAGTCGGAACTCAAAAAGCCTCATCACAAAACTGATGACTATCAATCAATTTGATACGATCATGTTTCTCGACAGCTTGCAATTTACTTGGAATGATATATCATGATAACAGAAGATGAACAAAGTCAAACCAGGACATGCTACTTGGAAGATACTCTAAAGGTTGTCGTGCCAAAATCAAAGCAACAACTTTGATGAATGTAAAAGATTGAAAAGTTGGCATGACAAAGGTGTCAATAGTTGCCCGTCTTGTCTTTGTTCAATGTTGCCCACTCTGCATCCATTCCAGCCTGGTCATCCCGGAAGGGGGTTGTCGCCCATATGGGGGTTAAGATCAGAAGAGGTCGTGTATATTTGTCAATTGTCGGCATGTGAAGACTTTTTGGAATTCAGGGCTACATAAATACATTTGAGTGTGGGAAGACTCTAAAAAGATATTTTTAGAATTGTTGGTTCATTGGTCTTCATGCCTTCCATAGCTGCAATCTATTGCCTTTGCACCTCGATTCAAAGGATCCTAAATCCAATATTGTTGTGTTTGAAATGAATGAACATCCAAAACATGCACTACCCACCCAAAATGGGGCAAAGTACTACATGGCACTAATGTAAGTGTTGGGGGACAACAAAAACAAATACTTGAGATAAGACAGGGGTATCAAACTCATTTTTGTCGTGGGCCGCAATGTAGTTGTGGTGTCTTTCGGAGGGCCGTTCTAGCGTGTACTATGGCCTCATACCACAGACACAATCATCCAACCCAATCTGGCTGCTCTGTCAGCCACATTGGAGAAACTCATGAACCTGCGGCGGCACCTGAAGAGGAATCCTCAACATTCTGGAGGGAAAATGAAACCGTGCCCCTCTCAAAACATCCTCCCTTCACCCTTTCAATCTCTATCAACACAACTCTTCCTTATTTGTCTCCCCAACCTCTTGCATCCGCCTCCTTTCGGCCAGCGCTCTAATAAACCGACGGCATGGACCTCCCTTGCTATTATTCCAGTGATGAGTTCCCTATGAAAGGCGTGAAATAGCCTCCGTGTCGGCGTCCGCCCGGTACGCTTCCCTCCATCCCCGCGAGCGCTTTCCCGACACAGACGCGGCGGCAGAGATGGATCCTTGTGATAGAGGAAATGATTGAAGGCGTGCACATTCGCCCCTTCAGGGATAATCCAGTGTGGGTGCGATAGTGGGCAGGTGCGTTAGGAGGCTACGGGGCCCTCCTGCGATAACACCTTTCATTAGACTGAGTGGATTGCGCCAAGCCGTTGGCATTTATCTTCCGTTCCCAAAGCAGCCGCCTGAACCCCGGACCGAACCTGTCCCCCCCCTGGAGTGACCCCTTTGGTTGACAACTGCCCTCAGATCCTGACGCTAATCCCCCAGTGAACATGTGACCTTTCACCTTGAACGTGAGAAGGAATGGCACTGAAACATCGACTTTCAACTTTGGTATCTGCTTTCACCATTCATTTATAGTTCTCGACAATCATGCTTTATATTACAGCCGGTTTGCGTTTTTGAAAGTCAAGATAGCTCCAAACCCTCAGGTCTAAGCTTTTTGGTTATTTTCTTCCACACTTTTTCGGGAAACAAAGCATTTGATGTTTTACTTGATGATAAGAGATTTGTTGGAAGATATTTTCTCATTGTGGGGGTGAAAAAAAAAACACACACACACACTTTTGTCTGTATTCTATGAAGGTGAATTAGAATGAATTGATTATTCTGAAACCCCGTCATCCACGACAGTTTGCCCAAGAGCACGCGCGGGCTAAGATTTCTGAGCTTAATGCAAATATATGCATTCATGCTTTCACTTTGGCTGCGCAGCAGCTGGGAAGGTGTGCAAATCCAGGTTATGTAAACCAATAGCCAGAGGGAGAAAAGTAGGTAGGGGGGGGCTTCCCGGGGATGGTGGGATATGAATTTTAATACCTCGATCTGGGGAGAAGGAGAACATTCAGCAAATACTCCAAGTGGTACTCAGTCCGTGTCCCCAAGTTGCCTTTAAAATACAAGTCTTTCTTTTCTTTCTTTTTTTTTTTTCTTAGCAATTTGTTTTATGATGCTCCTCGCTGAAGTCAGTTGAGTTGTCGCCATGCAGAGCCCATACAAGGGATA
Source organism: Hippocampus comes (assembly GCF_001891065.2). NCBI lineage: Eukaryota > Metazoa > Chordata > Actinopteri > Syngnathiformes > Syngnathidae > Hippocampus > Hippocampus comes. The sequence goes on from NW_017804829.1 coordinate 497,088, forward strand.
GCAACAGGCAAAGCATTAACGGTCCTTCAGAACCAATGGGGCGGACGCCATAAATAAAAGAAGAACACAACACAGTGGCTATTATGCTGTGGAAACAATAAAGCTGCAGGGCTTCATCAAGGATTAAAGCTCTGCAGGGACCCATCCAGAGGGAGCAGGATGAACGCTCATTCAACAGCGCCGGTTTTAATGCGGAAAAGAAAAACACCGCAAATGGACACTAGACATTTCTCATATGACTGGGTCATAATTACGCCTACTAGTCAGTTTGCAGGCGCTTCAACGAGAGTGTTTGAAGAAAACTTTGTCCTGCTCGAAGACCATGGCAAGTCACCGAGATTAGATGGATATCACTGGAAACTCGACTTTGCACAGATCTGATGTGGCCCGGATGGGACCGGCAGATATTTAGCATTTTATGCTAAATCGGTGATCAGTTGTCATGTCATAATTTGTACATCGATCAATGACGACATTGATCGGATGAGTAAAATAAATAAAATTGCAGCAAACATAATCTTGTTGACATTCTGTCCTGCCATTGTTCATAAAGTTTCTCATCATGTCCAGCCGAAAATTTTTTCCCCCTAATATTTTTAAATAGCTTTAGATTTTCTTTTAGCGGAGTGTCGGATTTTCGTGTATTGAATATTTATCAATGTTTTGGGGAGAATTTTTCGGATTTAATTGTAATTGCCCTCCCTCCCTCCCATGCATTTCAATGGCTGCCAAGTACATGACTATTGGCTGTTTATAAGCTGGGCCAGTCCCAATCCCCCACGAATGAGCGGGAGTTGACTGTACAGTAAACATATACATTGTTAAAAAATACTGGCTCTTCTGATCAGTTATTGCTTTTTTTAAATGAGGTAATCAGCTCCAAAATCCTGAGTGTGCAGAGCACAGGTGTCAAACGCAAGGCCCAGGGGCCAGATCTGGCCCGCCACATCCTTTTATGTGGCCCGCGAAAGCAAATCAAAGATGGCAACTTTCATGATGCTTGCTAACATCGTGACCAAAATTTCAAATTCTCATTTGCAATAAATAAGAGTGATACTGTAAGCATTTTCTTGTTACCAACCCCCTCATTACAGAAACTTAAACAACAGATGAATAAACATTTATTCTTGACTTCTTTATATGGTTTCAGTCCTAATGGCCTTGCAAGGAAAATGGTAACTAAAATGTGGCCCGCAACAAAAATGAATTTGACACCCCTGGTGTGAAGCCTATTGTAAACCATCTTAAATTCTATACTAGGAATTTGACTGCTGCCTCACTTTCTTCCATGTGAAATGGCATTAAGTACTGTATTGCGCTACGAGATGTCTTGAGTCAAGACGCTCGATGCCCGAGACCTCCTAGCGTGCTCCGAGTTAACGCTGACCTGGTAGTGCAAGAGCGTGTTCAGTCGCTTCCAGTCGCTTTCTATCTTGGTGGTGATGTCTTCGTCTTGCAGCACGACGCGAGCCATCCGTCCCTGGCGCCACTCTGACGACACAACAAAGGCACATTTTCCGGTCACCCTGTAAAGCTATATGTGTATTTTTGTGTTGCAAACCACACAGAGAAGCAGGTCACACACATTCAGGCATGCAAGGAGACAGTGAAGGGTCACACAAATGCTGCTGCATCTCTTGAGCTGAGTGTTTGTGTTGAGTTAGGTCCTAAATTAGTATTCATTCAAAATATCAGTGATCAGTTAATTTGGTGATAGATAGAGGGCATGATGCAACATTCTGATGTTTATTCTCTGCTAATACGTGCATGCCATGGACTTCATCTGGTCCAGATGACGTTTGGGAATCATACCGAGGTCCATGTCGACTGCCCGCGGCCGCTGAGAGTAGGGCATATTCTTGTAGACGGCATCCAGGATCTTCTCTTTCACTTGGGTGATGGTGTCGCAGTTCAGCACTTTTACCGGAATCTCTGGACTGTTCTCGTTGTCCGGGTTCACACAGTTTAGGATCTGGATCAGGATAGAGAAATATTTTTTTGTGGGGGAGGTGTCAGGGATTAGACCAAGGCAAACTTCTGATGGTAAACTCACTTCATTTGGTAAAAGAAAATATTTATATTGAACAACTTAGAACAGTGTCCAGTATGCACAGTTTGCTTTGCTGTGTGCAACCTTAGAGGTTACACAGTAGTTGGTGCTGCTCACACGAACCACAGCAAAGACCAGTTTCTGATTTTTACTGCAATGTGAGTGGAGCCTAAACAGCTGTGAGGTGTCCAGCTCAGGGCTTGACACACACTAGCCTCTCCTCGACCGCATAACGGCGGTCTGGAGAACCCATTTCCACTTGTGCCAGTGTCCTAAAACCAAATTTCACACCTTCATCGAAACACCAGTTTCCAGTTCTGCCACATAATGAGGCAAATTTCCAGTCGGAGCAATCAGAGCGTCGCCATTTCACATGCCACTTCTGGCCGTGATTTGTTTGAGTGTGTGTGAAAGCTAATCTCCTCAAACAAGGCCTGATGTTGGACCAAAAGGGAGCCGATGGGATCATTAGTTAATTTTACTCTCACAAGGGAGGAAATTGCATACCTCCATCTGTCAAGGAGCTCTTAGTGAGAAACTCAACACTTCTTACATATGTAACACACTATTAAAGACTACAAGAATAATCAAAAGTGACTTTTCAACTGTGGGCGATGAGTAGTTAATCACCAATGTAAACTATACAAATGAGATTTGAAGGAAAATGTTTTCCAAGCGGACAAAACGGATGGACCAAAACGTTTTTGAAAATATCTGTGCACCTGTAACATGGCCCTCAGACGCATCGAGAGGCGCAAGACTTATTTTGACCTACCAGTGTTTTGTACTCGATCTGCTGGCGGATCAGCTTGTCCTCGCTCAGAGAGTAGCGGGCCTCTCCGGTGATGGCGTCGATTGGCCCTTTCTCCATCTGCTGCTTGATGGCGCAGTAAAGCATGAAAAGAGGTTCACCGGCGCACTCCTGCCAATGCACAGAGAGGGGCTGCATGAAAGAGCGCCGGGTTCATACACTTGAAAGATTCTGTAAAAGGAAATTTGTTGCTACATACAACGATGTTAGACCGATGAAAGCGTGAAAAGACTGCACTACACCAACTACAGATGCCTGACTTGTAGAAATCGAGTGTTAAACTGCTTTTGGCCATTTTTATTTTCAAAGAAATTGAGCAGTTTTGCACGCATCAGTGGTCATCTGATGTCGTTGTGACATGGAGTTAGCAAGATACCTATGCCGACACCCCAAAGCCCATTAGCGTGGCTGCTTTAGAGTGCCTCATTGTCAGCCGTTAGTGTGCGCATGCCACAGAGAAAAAGGTGGACTAGTAAGGGGGGGTGGTGGGGGGGAGTTTTCATTTTGACATGTTTTCCATGTGATTACGTTTTTAGAGGGGGTTTATTCGTTTTTTTCCCCCCTTTGGAAATACATCATTTTAGTTTATTTTGTATTGGTGTAAATTTTTTTAATATATGGAGTATTTGTGGGAGATAAAAAATCGGCAAGAAGGGTCCATTAAGTATTGAGTAAACAAAAAATCCTAAATGAACTTCTGTCAAGCCAAAGCTTAACACCAAAATAAAAACATTTGACAAATGTTACAAATATGCACTCATTATTTATATTTCCATTAATTCATTGCGTCTGCCATATCCATATGTGTGTGAGCGCCGTCCAAACTGACCTTCAGGAACCTGTGCAGCAGGAAGGCGAACCAGTTGGTGAGCATCTTCTCTGCAACCGACTCTGTTCTGCGGTGATAACAAAGGGCACGAAAAGAACAAAACAGAGTTGGTCAGACCTTTTTACAAGAGAATAGTGATCCATAATTCATGGAAAGGTAGTGCTGGAGCCTTCGGGCGGCTTCCTGTTGTTCCCTGTGAACTTCCTGCAACTTCTGTGGCGGCTGAAACGGAACTGGAGAGGGCATTCGTGTGAGTGTCTATGTGCACGTGGGCGCACATATGCATGGTTGAGCCCGTCCCACATGCCCCCCTTGACACTCAGCAACCTCGCCCTCTCTTTTCGACACAGTGTGGTTGTTCCCTTTGCTGAGGATGAAAACTGGAAAATGACCCCTTTGACTGGTTCTTCCAGCATTCACACTCACCTATGGCAATGGGAACATGTGACTACAGCACGGTGAAAGATACATTCAGCAAGTTGGCCTCACAGCCAGCCGGTTTGAGGTTTGAATCTCTGTGTGGAGCTTACATGGTCTCCTGCAGGTATACTGTCTTGCTCCCACATTCCCAAAACAAGTATGTTAGGGCCACCCGAGACTCTAAGAGGGGGGATGGATTTAAAAAAATGTACAATGTTGTTGTTGACAATTTTGATGATGGGAATGCGGGGCACAGTTGAAGAAGTTTATATTGTTTATTTTTTCATAGTGGCCGGTCCGGTGGGTGACTGGTTAGCGTGTCGGCCTCACAGTGCAGAGCTGCAGGGTTCGATTCCGGCTCTGGCCTTCCTGTGTGGAGTTTGCATATATTCTCCCCAAGCTTGTGTGGGTTTTCTCTGGGTACTCAGTTTTCCTCCCGCTTTCCAAAAACGTGTGTGACAGGTTAATGGAACACTGTAAATTGTCCCTAGGTGTGTCTGTAAGCGTGGATGGTTGTTCATCTCTGTGTACCCTGCGATTGGCTGGCAACCGGTTCAGAGTCGCGGGGGGTGCTGGATCCTATCCCAGCCGTCTTCAGGCAGTAGGCGGGGTACACCCTGAACAGGTTGCCAGCCAATCGCAGGGCACACACAGACGGACAACCATCCATGCTCCTACTCACACCGAGGGACAATTTAGAGAGTTCAATCAGCTTGCCATGCATGTTTTTGGAATGTGGGAGGAAACCGGAGTACCCGGAGAAAACCCACGCAGGCCCGGGGAGAACATGCAAACTCCACACAGGGAGGCCGGAGCTGGAATTGAACCCGCTACGTCTGCACTGTGAGGTCGACACGCTAACCATTGGACCACGGGGCCGCCCTGTAGATAAAATATCAATTATTTCATAACATTTTTTTTTTTTTTACAAAATTACAATGTAACATTTTTCTTCTTGTGGTCTTATTTATAGTTACCTTGCTTGTGTTTTTTAAAATGTATATAACAGTATTTGTTTTTACAGAAAAAACAACCAATCTCCATTCCAAAACAGCACATCCTCCGGGTCCCCTCACAAACCCATATCTCCCTACCATGGTCCCCCTACCGACTAGCATGAGACTTGAATGTGCTGGAAGTTAATGGAACCCATTAAGCATTTTAATAAGCTCAGCAAGTCCCAAAGATGGAAGTCAAATAAAGGCTTTTGTGCAGGGGCTTTGCCGACTCCTTAAGACTGTATCTTTACTTTGAAATGTCGGGGACGTGGGGTTGAGGGAGGGGGGGGGGGTTCTGGAACTCTGCTCTTCACCTTCTCCTCATCCTCTGCTTCCCTTTAATTGAGTTTCATTAAAGAACATCCGGATTTCATTACCCAACGCAGCACTGAAGAGTCGTCTTATACGTTGCTGTCTCTCCTAATGGCAGCTAGGGTGCAGTGAGGATATGGGGGGGCTCCCTTAGTGAAACTAATGAAACAATGCACTTGCAATTAATAACATTGTACTCCGTTGCTCTGCATGGGCGGGAAACCTCATTACAAAAATGCTGAGGAGAAAAAAAAAATAATGCAAGATTTAAAGGACTCTGGGTGATTGAAGCAGTGTTCTGCGATTCCATTAAAATAACATTACGCTGGGTGAAACTGCAAAATTACTCAGGGTGGAATTTCCTATCATGGATTGTTCTTCCCATGCAGGCATACAAATAACAGCAAAAAAACAAAACAAAACAAAGGACTCTACTGGGGAAAGGTTGGAAACTATTTTGTTAATTGTGCAAACAAAGTAATGCATGTGCAAATTACATCGCTGACCAGCATTTACTGATTTCACTTTTGAGCCTTGATACTGCAAGCATTTTGCAGTGGTGTCGGGATGGAGGAGGTTGGTCATGTACGGTGGGCCAAGTCATCAGGCAATTAAGACAAACAAAGCCTCCAAAGCAAACATAGTAAGGCACATCACTTTGAGCAGAAAACAACAACAGATATTTTATTCAATTTGACCGAGCCAGAAAGCCACACCCACCTTTTATTATTATTATTATTATTATTATTATTATTATTATTATTATTATTATGATTGTGTTTTTTTTTAAACCATTTCAGGGACAGGTTACTACAGCGGACGGCTTATCATGTTATCAGGTTACAGGGTGCATGAAAGGGTTAAATCCAAAATGTGAAAATGCACGTATCTGCAGGGATGGCTCTATTAAAGCTGAGAGTGTTAACCGATAGAGGCACATTTATTCTATTAAAGAGCAGATAGCGCATCAGCAATTAAACACTCACATAGGAGCAAATACTATCAGGAGATAATCAGCCACGCCAGCCTGCTTGAACGGAATCTGCAACGAGGTGGGTTGATGTACAGAGGCAGGCGGCGGTGCGGCACTAACGCTAATAGAAATCTTTGTTGTTCAGCCCATGAAAATGTCTTTTCAGACTGAGAGTTGGCAAATGAATTCTTTGAATTTCAAGAACAATCATCTTCTTGCCCTGAATTGACTGTGCATCGCTGGTGCAAAATATTTTTACATGTTATATATTAAATCCTTTTTGGTATTACTGCTACTAAAAGAGGTTGTGCTTTCCTCACATTTATTTCTCTTTCTCTTAGATGGTTATGAAGATTAGACCCAAACTTTGAAAGTTTGCTGAATTTCTTTTAATATAATCATCCATCCATTTTCTAATCCGCTTATCCTCACGAGTTGCGGGCGTTCATGAGCCGACCCCAGCTGTATTTTTATTTTTCGACAGTGCATCGTGTTCTGCATCCTGATTGGCTAAGGGACTCTTGACGAATGTTAACAGTCTCCGCACCCCATCGCTGCACAGTTTGCCATATTTTCTCCATGACAAAACCCACAATGTCGACAAAACGTTTTGTGCAGTATTTCTAAAAACTCTCAGTTGTTTGTTCGAAAACGTTTATACTTTTTTTTTTTAAGTGCTTGAGCCTGAAAAAAAAAGGTTTAATCTTTGGTTTGAATCAGTGCGGAGAAGACAATTTAAATTTGAGGATTTGGTGCTGGGAACTTGTACTTGCGTGCAAGTCACATAACCGAACCCATATAAACCGTGATTGGTCGTTACCTGAATCTTGAGCAACAGTGATGTCACTTTCAGTCAACAGCAATTGATAAAATGGCCGCTCCCTGAGATGGATAAAAAACGAGTGGCTTTTGCTGTTTAAGTGATCTTCCACAAACGCAATATTCATCAAAACTTCGTGCTTAGACTCGCAAGGATGCATAAAACAAAGAAAATAATTTTTGAGTTGCCTTGCCCTTTAAATATTATAATCTTTAGGACTACTACTTTACAAAACAAGATCCTTATTGAATTGGATTCCTAACCAAAAGATACGATTTATTTTGGGCAATAACAGAATACAGAGGGTCACGGCAACTCAACATCATTGTATTATACAACAATTCAGTTTAGATGCTCGACAAAAACACACTCAAAATCTCTCACGGATGTGAATTATCGCCATGTGAGCGTTTGAGTCAATGCAGCACTCAGCCATATCTAATCACTAATCCGCGGGAACCTTCAGAAACCAGCAGGGAAAATAAAAAAGAAAAGAAAAAAAAGCCCATAAAAGGCCCTCCGGGCAGTGGCCAAGGATGGCAAACCGCCGCGCTCCTAATAATAGCCAATCCTAAAAACGGAGAGATGGTGTGACGCCCCGCTGTCATATGAAATAACAGTTTAATCCAGGTCCACTTGTCACCATGTGTTTTTTACGCCTCTTTCTTTTTCTCCCATTTACAGTATTTAGCCGACTGTCAATGTGGCCTTTTCAAACAGAGATGCTTCTGGAACATTAACATCAGAGTGAAGGCCCTTGAAAGCTTACCAGTTGCCTCGCTAGCGCCGAAGGGCAAAACGCCGCTTATAACTGAAAAACAGATGGGAACTACGCCACAAGAATCGAACGGGAATTGAGTACTTGATTAAATTTTACACATGGCTTTGAAAAGTTGAGGCAGGTTTCTGGCCTATTTTCTCTGTGTGAAGACAACGGTGACAGTGGTGTCCATCCACTCGCTTGAGTCACATTGTGTTCCCCAAATGCCACCCAAACCGACTGTGGAGGGGGCAAATGCTAAGTCTGTCGGCAGTCAGCTCACTGACGGTCAGATGTGTCGACGGTGCTTTGATAGATTATGCCTGACTCTATGCAAATTATCATTTTCTTAAATTATTTTCCTATTTCAACCCTTTCAGGGACAGCGATTATGAGAGTGGACAACTATTCAAATGTTGTTTTCTCTGATATGAATAAATCTTAATGTCACAGTTGTGCATCCACCGCCACAATGGACCCTTATGTCTGTTGCCATACAAGGTGATTATTTTTTTTCCATGCCTAAAGACTACCAAAAACACTTGAGGAAAAAAATCCTGATGTAGGTTCTCATTATTTGTCCATGAAAGGGTTTCAGTCGGTTTAATTGTGTTGATTCTCCTTTATTTTATTTTTTTATCTTTGAGCTCTTTAACGGAATTAACGATTAACCCTCAAGTAAATTGCAGCTAGTGAAAATAGCAAGTGGCTTAATTGTAACGCTGGGAAGTGGCTGGTTATATCAAGACCTGATTGGATGACAGCAACTAATGTTAAAACGTTACCTGCCTGCACAGCGAATTGTTGTTGTGATAATGACAGACTCAATGTCTTCGTGTTTTTATATATATATATATATATATATATCCCTTTCTTGGATCATAAAAAGCAAAAAAATATTATCGTCAAAGTCAATTTGCTGATTGACACTTTTTATCCCCCACAAAATGTGCTCTGCTTTTTGTTCAGAATCTAGTGTTTTTGGTGAAACCAACCCATGTTCTATTATCCCTCCATTATCCAAGCTGGTTATCCTAACGCGGATTGCGGGTGTGCGGCAGACTGATTAGGCCCCCGCCTACTGTCCAATGATGGCTGGGATAGGCTCGAGCACCCCCCCACGACCTAAAAACCATTCACATTTTTACTGGGGTGTGGTCAATATAACATTGACTTTCTCTTCCAGCTTATTAGTTACGCCAACAACATCATAAGATGCATTCTACTGTCCATGTTTCTACCTACACTTTTTCTATCAGATCTATTCAAGAAACTTCAGCAAAAGTGCTGATGACACAGAGCGGTCAGGACCTCGTTGGTGTTTAAAGTTTGAGCAAAAGCATGGCTTCCTCCGGAAAACATTGTGAAGTGGAGACGTGATGTGGAGTGGAGGCGGGGTGTGGGCGTGCTACGAAGTAAAGTTGAACCACTTGTGAATGTTTCATAAGGAGTTGAAGCCTGGAGAATAAGTGAAGCCGACATTGAGAGCGAGGCCACGGCACAAGACAGAATGCGGAATTATGTGGACCATTTAGATGTTTTCTGCTGGGGCATGTGCACATGCAGCGTTTAACTCGGTGTACGCTAACCCTAACGACTCGAGGGAGGGAAACCTTACCGAGTTCCACACGCTATAAAAAATTGAACGACATGCAGCTGTACTCAATCGCCTTCCATCAGTTTATACGTTATGCGTTCTTCTGCACAAATATCTTTTCTATTACTTTTCTGAGCAGAAATATGTATGATGTTCATGCCTTTTTTTGTCTTGAGCAAATAAATTACCAAATGTGTTTGGAGTTGGGCTGGGCTACATGACTTTAAATAATTTGACAGATTTTCCATAAAAATCCAATTACTGATATTATTCGCATTTTTGGAGCCTCGCAATAGCTGACATTACAGTTGACCCCTCGCATATTTGCAAGTTCAGCACCTACAGATTTGCATATTTGTGGATTTTTGTTCATTTTTTTTCCCACCAGAATTTTGTCATCCCCTTTTTCATGGAAAACGTACATTAAATGTTTAACAGCGTTTTTTAAAAGAGATTTTGGGATTCATCTAAAAAAAAAAAAAATTATTATATTGTCCCCCCCATGCATTTTAATGGACTTCAATTATATTCGGATTTTCATGATTCAGGCCTGGTCCGATCCTTTGCGGATAGTTGAGGTCGACTTCATTTCAAAAAATCCCGCTCGACTGTACAGTAAATAAACACGTTGCTTAAATTGATTGGAAAGACTAGTCCACCATCTGATGGGATCAGTAATCTGATAGTTATTTTTAAACTTGCTGATCGGTGATCGGCTCCAAAATCCTGATCGTGTAAAGGCGACTGAACAGAATTCACCTTGAGTGGTCGCTACAGGGGTCAGAAAAGTGGCTAAATATGCGGACCAACTCGCTAAGTTGGAAACATCGACTCAGCTTTTGTAAACTAGCTGCAATATTCGCAACCATGTTGTTAGTGTAAGGAACGGATATCAGCGGGGACACACTTTGAACTACAAAAAAAAAAAAAAAAAATCTCTTAAAAAATATCCTGACATGTAATGTCGTTATAGAATCCATTGGTAAAATCAGTTAATCTGACAACCTCAGTTTTGAGAGATTGGCTATGTCCTGCGTAGCTGTGCCAACCTCAGTGACATGGTGCAGGAACCTCAATTGGAAACGTAGACCAAAATAAGACTAGGCACTATGCAATTCTGCCAAAAAATGAGGCCAAACAATATTGACAGGCCCTTCCCGCCATTCCATTTTGAGCTGAAGCATGGTGGCCTACCTCCGCAGCAGCAGCTTGGGGTGATTCTTGCTCTCCAGGTTGCGGTCGATGAGGTCCGACAAAAGGTGCTTGAGGACGTCCGTCGCGTACTCCAGGCGTCCCTGTAAGGCCGTCATGATGAGCGAGGCCACGTTTCCGCGGTCCCTCATTGAGAAGGAGCGTTGCATCTCCAGAGTTCGGATGAAGGTGAGCAGGAACACTTTGTTGTTGATAAGCTGACCAAAGAGCTTCAGGGCCTTTTCCACATTCTGCTGGCCATTCCCTGACACCTGAATAGAAAGAGGGAGGGCGGGGGGGATTGTTATGACCCACATGGCGCCGCATTAAACCAGAATTATTCACAAATTGCCACGACACTGAAAAAAAGCTTTTGTTGAAATGACTCTATTTCAGTTCGTCAAGATGAAATAGAATCCCCTGGATCCAAATACATTTTTAAAGTCGAGGACACATCTACGTAAAAAATATATCTGGCTCCAGATGATTTTGTTTTGCACAGCCACTTGGCAAAAGACAATTGAGTAAATTCAACACGTCCTTTTTTTCAGTGTATTATTGGGAATGATGGAATTGATATGCCTTTGGGTGTTCAGCTCTTCACATTCCAACTTGACCTTGAGTTTTTGTTTTTGTTTTTTTCCCAAGGCACCAAACCTACTCTAGTTTCAGTCCATGCAGGCAGACAGCCCCACTATGGTGAGTAACTGAGAAGTTCCTAATCAATTATTGACCACCGTCTATTAAAGAGTACGGCATCCAGATCCAGCAAATGTCAAGTAACTTGCACAAGTAAGACGATCTCAGAAAAGAAAAGATTATGGACATTTGGAAACTAACCTCAAGCAAAACTGTCTTTCGAACTGTTCATACAAAAGCTTTGATTCATTGACTAAATACGCGTTTGTCAGGGCTTTTGCACACAACTCCACTTGACTGTAAACAATCTTAAGATGGCCATCAATTGACTTTGAGAGATATTGGGTGTAACTCACCAAGTAGTTGATTTTGAGGGATATTGCTATCTGGGATTCTGAAGACTAGCATTTAAATTTAAAAAAAAAAAAAAGATCTGCAGCCTTGAATCCTCACCAAAATATGCGGTAATAAAACATTTTAACGGCAGAATTTTTGTGTACTGCCTTTTTATATATTGCCTTTGTTGATCAATCAATATATTATATCATTGACATTTATTTCATTATACTGCAGTCATGTACTGTTTTTTATTCACTGACGGGTAGGGAGGAATCTCTTTTGACTCTTTGAAATACTTTGCCTCACCCTATAGAGAACAACTGCACAATTAAAGCAAGTCCTCGTGACTTTAATAACATGATTTTAAAAGTGCCAGCCTGACATTATGCTTTGCTGCTAAGGAGTCAACTTTCAGACTGGGACGGACGGGGCAGACAGGATAAGCGGCATGATGCTACCCTTTACTCTTCTCTTCAAAGTGACACCGATGGGAGTGCAAAAGGACACTTCCCTCAGCTTCAGTTCATTGTGTGTCCCAGTTGTTACCTCCAGCTCTCTGAGAACAGGATGATCCTCTATACCAGGGAAGAGCACCCTCATGGCATAGGTCCTGTAGTCCAGATGCGGAATGCCAGCTCTGTCCAGGTCGCTGGTGAGCTCATTGATGTCGGTCTGCAGCTCGGCAAAGGCTTTTTTGAAGAAAAAGAAAGAGATGCCAGTTAGGGGGAATGCAGGAAACAACGACGCTCTCATCGCTCTGATCTTCACCGTGTTCACGACCGCTATCACGAAGCAGACAGTTCAAGCCCAAGGTAGTCTTGACTTCAGAGAAACTCAATATTTCACATTTGAGCCTTGGCAAAAAAACACAGAGTACCATCTCCCCCCTCGACTACACCTCCCATTCTCACCTCATTTTTTTTTTTTTTTTATCGGGGAGACAGTAAATTGGCCCCAGCAGTGTGTGGATCATCTCAGCATGAGGCTGCAGGTGAGTGTTGGCTAATTGGCTCGATCCCGACTTCAGTCTCGAGTTCAGGACCCCTCCCCTCCACCCCCATTCTCCCTGCACGTCTCAGCCTTGCCGCCCTGGGGGAGAACCCCGTCATTCTCCGCTGTCCGAAAACTATCACGGGTGCAGCAGCTGTGTTGCCCCCCCATGTCATTCCCCTTCCAATTCCCTGCGGCTGGTGTGCTCATCTAAATCCAGGCTGCAGGGAAACCGTACTGCGGCTTTTAATGACGAGAACATTAATCTTCTGCTTTTCCAACACTGCCGAGTCGCTCATCAATGTGCCCATTGAAGAAGTTTCAGTGCAGCTTTGAAGGCGGGATGATTACATAACAAACTCAAGTAAACACACTCACTATCAGAGGAGCGAAAATAAAAGGCTGATTTAATTGATTTCATGGTGAAATGTTCAATGCAGGCGTTTTCAAGATTCTTACCTTGCCAAAGACTATACCGTAGAGGCTCAAAAGCTGAACATCCCAAAAGGTTTACAATTCAAAGGAAGTGTCTTTAGAGGTCGTGCCCAGTCTGTACAGGTCTAAATAGGCCGCCTGTACCATTCCACATTTCAGGAATAGTAGCGATATGGTACGGTTGGCTTGCGTAGGATTGAGCAAGACACATTGTTGTGCATTGATCGAGAATTGTTCCTTCTGCGTTGAAATGAAAATAACATGCACGCATTACTGTACCGTCACATTTATCTTCTTGGTTTGATTCATTGTGTTACATGCCGTCTTACTGCTTCGATGTCACACCATTTTTCTAGGTGACACAGCGATTGCTTGCATTTCCCTGCGCTGGAAAAACGCAAGTGTGATCAAAATTTACTGATCTGAATCGTACTGAGGGGAAGCAAACTTGATGAAAGTGGGTTAGATTGGATTTGGCATGGCAATAAGCTTAACACTTTGAACCGCACAAAAATGAAATGCATTGTATGCATGTATGGATATGGATAAATAATGCCAACAATAACGTATCTTTTGTGGAGTCTAAGAACATGAGTCACAATGGTTGACTGCACGACACGCTGGCCGAGACGACTGCGTCGCTGCATTATTTAAAACGCACAGACCACGAGGGATTTGCTTTCTATATGACACACACACACACACACACACACACACACACACACACACACACACACACACACACACACACACACACACACAAATACAGTTACATAAGAAATAGGACAGCTTCACAAATGCATAATGTGAGCAAACGTCACATGTCCAGCAAGCTGCCTAGCCCTGCTCATTCAGTTTTTTCAAAGGGTTAGTCCTGATTCTTCTTTGTTTCCAGCATGGTTCATGTACAGTAGGTGGGATAGCTGTTCACAGCTGCATCAGCTTGGAAAACAGCAAAACATCACCTAGCGTTTCCAATTAATTCAAAACAAGACATCCTTAGTGTTTATCTTTTTCCCATTTTGAAAGTGACCTGCGTTTGACCACCAATCCACACTCGGTACTGAGTCTCGAGCTACATTTTAGGTATCTTGTCACTGAAGGTAGTACCCGAAAGGAGGGTTTAAAAAAATGGCATCAATCTGTTGATTTTGTATCTTTAGCATAATAGATGTGAATCATACGACACAACTCAGAGGAAACATGGCTGCATACACTCAGATAGTGGACTCCACCACCCGTCTACGAACCTTCTTTACACTCCAGGGCGACTCGTGACTCCAGATTGTCCATTTGCATCTGCAGCCGTTTGAGCGTGAGGTCGTTCTCACGTGACTTTCGCTTGTAGGCAATCAGGACGAGGATGACAATGATGAGGAGTAGGCCACCGCCGGCGGCGATGCTGACGATAGCCGGGAGGGTCAGTAGACTGTCTGACATGATGTGCACGGTTCCCGGTGAGACGTGGAGGCCGCCGACTTGAACCTGTGGAGTATCATCTATGTGTCAGTCAGTCTGTCTGTCTCTCTAAGTAATAAACTCCCGATCTCATCTGACCATCTCTCATTTTGTACGTCCACCCATCCATCGATCTACCTATGCATCCATCCACGCATGCATCCATCAATCCGTCAGACTACCTTTGTGCAGGTGTTCTCAAACCTATCTAACTTCAAGTCAATCAAATTAGAATTTTGTATGACTGTTAAATGATATATTTTTCATCATCACTTCTCTTCCGAATAGTAAGGAGAACTGGGTCTACTGCCTCATAGTGGAGTAAGTTTGAACACCCATTGGATTTGGCAAACATGTTTCTTTGGACAATATGCTGAAAGATCAGCACAGGGCAATAACAGTGAGTGCATGTTCAGTCTGAAGACATGGTCTGCTCTGTGAAATCTGGACATATATTGCATGCTTAAATATTGTATAAACACACATAGCTGCATACACAATGAAGGAAAGCACTCAAATGCAAGTAAGCAATTACAAATTCTTGCAGTGGATTACAGAACCTTTTGGCGCCTCTAAGCCCACTCACACTGCTCTCCCTTTAACCCCTTTCCCTCGGCTGAATGAGCAATGATGAAGGCATGAATAATGGAGTTTGGAATTATAATGAAGATAAAATCCCCTATGTGGGGACAGATGGGGGAAAAAAAGTTGGATGCTAAGTGGCTCCGGGTTTGCACTGACCATGACTTTGTATTGTCCAGTGAAGTTGGGCGGCTCACATAGCAGCTGGCTCTCGGACACGGTCACAGAGCAGGGGGTCTCTCCAATCAGCACCGTGTAGTTAAGCTTCACCCCTCCTGAAGCTGGAGGAAGCAGGTTTTTGCCCTGTGGGTACATAAGGGGATTGCAATTCAGATGTGCCACATCAAAACACATGGCCTGGTGAAATATGATTTCAAAAGCCTGCCAAAAAAAAGAAAGAAAGAAAATGGGCCCCACATCGCTTGTCAATGAGAAGCTTGTGTGCAATTTACCGTATTTTCTGCAATATAGGGCGCCTCGGATTATAAGGCGCACCCTCAATGAATTGCCCATTTTAAAATTGTTTTCATATATGGGGCGCACTGCATTATAAAAATAGAAGCTACACACAGTCGCTGCGGTTGTGCTATGCATCCACTAGATGGTGCTACACTAAAGGGACTACAATACAATACAACAATACACTATAGCTTTATTTATATAGAGCCTTCACAACCGCTGCAGCTGTAACAAATCCATGAGAACTGGTCACAAGCACGGACATGAAACATATAAATAGAAATGACATTACAAAACAAGGAATGAAAGACAAAAGTTATGAAGACAACAAAAAGGCACACAAACCTCGTGGGCTCACATCCATAAATATCCTTATAAGGCTTGCTTGTCTCCGTCTTCCTTCGTTTAGTCAGTAGTCAACTCTGCTTTTGGTATTATCTTTGTTTCATAATGGCTCCACAGAGCTTACAAAGTTGTCTGTTTGAGTGTGTGTTGGCCAATTCGTGTTAGGCAGAACCCTTTCAGGTTACAATTGGTTCCTGCTGATAATCGCCATGAGCTGGCATAGGAACACTAACAGGGAAACAACTAAATGGGGAGTATAAAGACACTGTAACTCCATATATAAGGCGCATCGGATTATAGGGCGCACTGTCAGCCTTTGAGAAAATTGAATGCTTTTAGTGAAGAAAATACAGTATATAAAACAATGTACAGTGGCGATGGTTTCTGTAAAGGGCAAACTCAAATTTGAACCCACGATAATTACTGGAGTAAATAGTGCTCTTTACTCACATTCTGTTTCATACTTTCAACGCATCTTTAAGTCACACGAAGTCAATTCGTCAGATGGGAACTCAAGAACGTGCATACCTTGAGAATGATGGGAGAGCCCGGCTTTTGCTCTAGGACCCCGGTGGTGCTCAGGGGTTCAAAGTAAGGGTTCGGGTAATAGAGGAGGGTGGTGGTGTTGTAAACCAGCAGCGCCTGCACGTTGTTGAAAATGAAGCCAAATTCGTCCGCGTGTTTCACAGTGTCCAAGCCTGGATGGTAGTCTTCCACCAGGGAGGGAGCGGAGCAGCTCATGCTGGTAGCATTCAACCCTTTACACACCTGTTGAGGATAACCGACGCATATGTTAAAGTCACGTAGATCCTCAAATTGTGCAATTCAAATTCACACCTTTGCTCCTCTGGAAAATAATAACAAGTAGTTAGTTCAGTAATAAAACAATAGCATGCTCTCACGGCCTTGCAACAAGTACAAACTGACCACTGTCATTTTCAATAGTTCAGTCAGTAAATCCCTGCCATTGTTGGAGCAAATACAAAACAAAAAAACACATTCCAATTTCAAATCAATCCAATTATAAGTGTATGTGTAAAATGTACAAAATTATACATATCTGGTGTGTGCATTGTTCTCTGAGGGTCTTTGCAGGCTGAAATGAATCAATTCAGGTCAATTTTGACATTTGGAATCACCGGGGATTACACAGACAGCCCAGCATATTTGGCATATAAAGTCCTCATTCTTTGCGCAGAACCAACTGTCGATCATTAAATCAGTCCCCATTATTGAGTAAGCTTTCATGAGATGAAAAATAAACAGCCGCTGGTGCTCGAGTGAAAAACATCAGCCACGAAGCATGGAGCAGCGCGCCTCCACTCCCTTCTCAGCCAGAGACTGAGGCTGAGCTATGGCTCTTTTATTACTTCTCTCCAGTTTGCCCAGATGAGAGAGTTGTCTCCCATCTATCCTCGCTGGCTCAGCTCTAGAGAGGGGAGGAAGGGAGGAGGGAGTGAGGGTTTGGGAGGCGAGGATTGATTGCTGAGCAGCAACTCCGCTCACAGAGGTTTTTTATCTGCTTTCATTCTCGGGCTGCTCCCTCTCTCAGGGGAAGAAACTTAATTAGAGGCAAATATCACCAAAGATGCTGAATGCAAGCAAATAGCACGCCTCCTACCTGTTGTGTGTGTGTGTGTGTGTGTGTGTGTGTGTGAGAGAGAGAGAGAGAAAGAGAAAGAGAGAGAGTGCGTGCATGGTGACACAACCAGTCAGGGAGATCGATGCAGAGTTGTTGTGTGTCGTCAACACCATACGAGTTGTGTTCTCAGGAGCAGGCCTTAACATGTGGACTATCAAACTTGTTTGGACCAGGGAAGTGAACTGAGGCGAAGACTACAATTCCATTATATGATTGCAGAACCATTTCATTACTGCATTCCAGTTGTCGTGCCCTGAAGCGACACAGAAAGGACTCAGGCTGCCATTTTCTAACCCTATCGTCGAGTGGCATGTCCTGAAAATTGTGAGTGATTGCTGGGAAATGTCGCCGAGCAGAAACGGTGACAAAAACATTGAGGACCATAACGATGGCTAATATATCAGAGCGTGGCATGGTATCTCCAAATGCTAAGATGCCACCGAGCAACCGTGACGAATTTATGAATAACATCTGAACCATCCTTACTGCTACCTTCAACGACGCCATGACATTGCTTTTGTGCATATGAGCTCACCTTTTCTTGTAGATACAAGTACCGTATTGGCCCGAATATAAGACGGGTTTTTTTGCATTGAAATAAGAATAATAAATAAGACTGAAAAAGTGGGCGTCGTCTTATATTCGGGGTGTAGACATTATACCCATTCACGACGCGAGATGGTGCCAGATATCATTGAAGTGAATGCTGAACTCGACTCCCCAGGCCAAAGTGAACCCCTGTCACCAAGAATACAAATAAAAATAGCGGTAGCATGAAGAAGAAAAATAAAAAATAGCGGTAAGAAAGAAAAGAGAAAAAAAATAATAGAAGAGATTACAGAAAATGGAGAAACGTAGCGACAATCTGGAGAAAAGTGGGTCGAAGATCGGCCAGGTCAACCGGCAGCTGAGGAGAAGTTATGATGTAATTTACACTTTAGTTGACATATTTAAAAATTCAGATATTGAGATTTGAATGAGGCAAAATAACATGCTTTTTCTCTCAAATATATTGTTATAATCATTTGTTTCAGATGTACTGTAATTATTTTCTGTATAAAAATGTATTTGGTGTTCAAAAAGTCTTTTTTCAAACTTGAGTCTTGAAAAAGAGGGGGTCGTCTTATAATCAGGGCCGTCTTATATTCGGGCCAATACGGTATTACTTTGGAAACGACAAGTGTTTGGACTGAAGATCAAGGAGCTCGACAGACCTCTATGTCTCCCAATCCTGCAACATCCTCTACGAAAGTTTTGGAGTTCTTCAGTCATCTGCAGTAGGCCTTTGACAGGCAAGTGGCAAGTCCGCTGCAGAGATGACGGTCCATAACATTAAACTGTCAGAAATGACTACTGTCAGTAGTTTACTCTCCTTTCTCTTATCGTGTCACATGCTAAATCCTGTCAGGACCAAAAACAACTGCTACCTTTTTTTTCCTGGCTGTGGAAAATGGAATCCAAAGTGACGAGCAAAAAAAAGGTGATAAGCAAAATGGCCATTGAACAATGTGATAAGCAAATGTGTTGTTTGGCTCTAGGATGAGACTGTCAATAGCTGTCAGTCATCATACTGACAAAACACTGTGCGGTAACTGACTTGGAATATTAGCCGAGGATGTTCTTTTTACCTCTTGCAACACAA
Source organism: Hippocampus comes (assembly GCF_001891065.2). Classification (NCBI taxonomy): domain Eukaryota; kingdom Metazoa; phylum Chordata; class Actinopteri; order Syngnathiformes; family Syngnathidae; genus Hippocampus; species Hippocampus comes. The sequence continues at coordinate 516,380 of NW_017804829.1, forward strand.
CACGAGCAGATGCACTCGTGACACGGCACTTGCACAGCTTCCAAATTACAACATTGTAGTTTGTCAAAGGACCCTGGCTCCTTATCTGCAGCTCGATCTGTGTCTTGCCAAACACCGAGTGCACAACACATTCCTTCAGGCCATGCAGAGAGGGAAGCTTCACATTGTTCTGTGTTGATAACGTGGAATGAGGTCAACTGTTCGAGAAAATAATTGGAATCGTGGCCTCATCGGTTTGCACTCTCCAAGTGAAGCAACATTCCCGAGTGCCTCTGGCTGCAGATCGAGTGTAGTGTCTTCATGCTGCCCAACAAACTACGCAAAAGGATTGCGGCCGGGGTAGCAGTGAGAAAGGAAGGGAGGATAGGATATGGCCTCGTAGTGATGTGTGTAGGATGAGGGGGGTCAAAGAGTCAGGGGTCATCCGGAGGCTAGTATTTAAAAGATGGCTGGCTCTGTGCTGCGTTACTCCTACACTGTTTTCCTGCCAACCCAACTGGCATAAAATCCAAACCTCCCATCCACACGAGCTTGTGTGTGGTACACAAGCCAACAAGCCTTTGCCATGTTCACCGGGCTAGAGGTTAGTGAGTCAACTTGTCAGCATGATTTAAAACAAATCAACATGAGCCAAGTATCATTAGAAATCGGAGCCATCTCAGCACTCAATTCAAGTGCGTGCGTTGATACAAAGTGCAATTCCCCTCAGAAATTCCATGCAAATGTTGAGAAATGCAATCGATGGACTGCTACGGCAGAGAAATAAATACACAAAAATAAATAGTTGCAGACAGTCACAAAATATCCCGACGGGCATCTTCCGCAATTGGGCTCCAATTATAAAATCAGCTTGAATGAAACTATGAAGAAACAAACAAATACGACTTTAAGGGTACTGACTAAATGACTTTAATTACCAGATGTCATCCCCGTGGCTTGTTAGTCACAGACGTGTCACAGTTATTTAGCACTGAGTCGAGTACTGCAAAGTTAGCCGTGCAAGTGGAGCAGCGCAGCTTTACTTACCCTCAGAGACACACAGTGAACCCATGATTCATCTATTCTAAGAATTTCTTTTTAAAGCCACCATTTGGAAAAAAAAATTGAGAATAGTTATTTGTATTACCCCAAAAACGTTGATGTGGATCATCAAGCTCACAGACATTCAAGAAAGGGAATCAATGCCTTCAGCCAAAGTGTGTTGCCACACCACCTCTGAAGCAAGATACACACTGAGTGACAGGAGGGATTAGTCACTGCTGTTGCATCCATCCATCCATCCATTTTCTGATCGAGGGTCGTGAGGCGTGCTGGAGCTTATCCCAGCTGTCTTCGGGCAGGAGGCGGGGTACCCCTTGAACTCGTTGCCAGCCAATCGCAGGGCACACAAAGACGAACAACCATCTGCGCTCACACTCGTATGCCCTTGATTTTCAAAAAATATTTTTTTCCAAACTCCTGCGATCAATCACATATTTTTTGGTTCAGTCTCGCTATGAGCGCGTCAACCTCATAGTGCAGAGGTACCGGGTTCAATTCCAGCTCCAGCTTCCCTGTGTGCAGTTTGCATGTTCTCCCCGGGGCCTGCGTGGGTTTTTTCTCCGGGTACTCCAGTTTCCTCCCACATTCCAAAAGCATGCACGGCGGGCTGATTGAACGCTCAAAATTGTTCCGAGGTGGGAGTATGAGCGCGGATGGTTGTTCATCCCTGTGTGACCTACGATTGGCTGGCAACCGGTTCAGGGTGTCCCCCGCCTACTGCCCGAAGACGGCTGGGATCTACTCCAGCACCCCCCGCGACCCTTGTGAGGATAAGCGGATCGGAAAATGGATGGATGGATGGAGTCTCTCTATGAAGCCCCACACCAAATGTCACACAGACCGGTAGCGGTCCCTGGTGGCTTGGGGCTACTGATCTAAATGCAAGCGGAAGTGCAGCGGAAGACGACATGCTGATGAATGAAATTCCAAAAGTGGGCATGTTAAATAAAGCACACGCAAATTCTTGTGGTTATTATTCTTTCCAATGATACAATACAGTCCACCATAAATCAACAAACATCAGTGTGTGTAAGAAGCGCTGCAGTCTGACACTCAAGAGGCTGCCGTGACTCAATGAACCACCCATGGATGGTGCTGTGATGCATGGCAGTGCATTCAGTGCACAAAAGAACAACTATAAGAACATATAATGGTGCAATTATTGAGTATCCATGATGGTTGATGGACAATGCTTTCTCTTTAGGAGCCGTGTGCCTCTGACAGTCACACAGTCACTGATCGGATACAAAAACAACTTTCTCTTTGTGCATGAATGCAGCTGACACGAGGCAGAGGGAAGCAAGGAGGGCATCTTGCGCCACAGACACCTGATAGACAGGCGCTCAAGTCGAGTTGAGTATTACTCAAGAGAGATGGTGACCATCCTCTGGCAACAATGGGAGCGGAGACTGGAGGCATATGAAAGATGTGTAGTGGTAACCTCAGCGTTAGAAATGCATTCTCCGCATGTGTAATCAAGGCAGTGAAGCTTGCAGCTTTTGCGAGGTTGAAGAGACGAACAAATCTCTGTCAAGGCTGAGCAGAACAGCAGACACCAAGACGAGTCAATCACATTTTAACAGGCCACACAGGAAGTGTTTATGTGCCCTTCCGAATATAAAACAGCCCACTTGCAATGTACACAGACCTTCATATCTCACAAAGGGCTTTCAGGGAAACGGTGTCCTGATGCGAGCAAACATCGTTGGGATAAAAACTCTAGGCTGAATTTTGATCTCCAGCACTAAACGAGCAACACACTTGAGGCTAATTTTAGACCGCAGTCAGCAGTACGAAACGGGACTACAGATGGGGGAAGGCTTTTTTTCTCTTCTTTTTTTTCCTGAGATGCTATAAAATTCCAATCTTTTCGGCTCGTGTACCCACGAACCTTTTTGTCATGCAATGACACCCCCACTCATCCGTGTTGATGATTCTCTAAAAATATAACAGAATACAGCTCATGATTAAATGAACACCATTTTGTTTGCTTAAATTCAAACAAGTCTTATAACCTACCTACCGACCGACCGACCAAACCAACTATCCACTAATATATATTCCATAGTACATGTACTAAAATGCTGCTGCTGCTGATTAATCCATTGTTCCATATGTAAATGGACACCGGCACTCTTCTGTATTTATATCTTCAGTTCCAGCCTACTTATTTTACCCCAGCCATGTGACTTCCTTCTCTTTGTCCAGAGAGCCCTAAGAACAAATCCCATCCTCTTAATTAAAAAAAAAAAAAAAAAAAAAAAGTCGGCAGACCGGAGACTCAAACGCAATTTGTAGCGATTCCCAATGCTGGGATTTTGATTATATGGGGTATCTTTATGCTGACCAGCGACATCCTGCAGTGCTTAATCTTCTATTGAAACCCATTAGAGGTCCACTTGACCTCAATCATGCACACCTCCAACACGCCACCAACCACTTTTCCAGACTGTAATATCCGGGAGACAGTAAACGGTCGTGTGCTCACTGCTAAATGCATTATTCTAAAAGAACAGAGAGGTGGACAGAGTGATTTGATTATTTGTGTGATAGCATATTTGTTTTATGAGTAGAAAAGAAAGAAGTGGCAAGTAAACCTAGCAATGGCAATGACACTTACATTGACTGACTCTTTGCCGGCATACTTGACTCGTATCCTGGGCTCCTGAACCACATCCAGGTTCGTACCGGTCACCATCAAGGGGGTGTGGCCACTGAGGACAACCAGAAGCGGACATGTATACAACGTTGACAGATTTGATTGATTCCTGGCACAATCATCTTGGCATAGTTCATAATTAGTCATCCAAGGTCAACACCTTCTCAATGTCAATTGTGCAGATATTATTATATAGGTTTATATTGCATTTCTTCATTTAAAAGTGAAATAATCAAACCTTTAAATGTCGTAGAGGTTGGAATCCTCGTTTTCGCCACCGATTTTTATTTTTGGTATGTCTACATTTTGTAAAATAAAGACTCGACTCGTTACCAAGGTAGATAACTCGTTAACTAAAATAGCTTCCATCGATTTATTTCCGCTCTGATATTTCTTCACAAAGCACAGAAGAGCAGAGGAATAGCTCCTCATTTTCTGAGAAATACTCCAATAAGTTCTCTTGTTGTTGTCATACATTTTGATTTCATTGTTTTTTGGGGTTTTTTTTGCAGAGTGAGGAGCTGTAATGCAATGCTAAAAAAAGTTTAAACTGGATATGATTCAGATTTGGCATTTTAAAATGCCACTTTTTTTTTTTACACTTTTATATAGGTATCAATCAGATCTAATTACGTTAGGTTAAAATTTGTTTCAATAGTTCATGTAGGACCGTATTTTATTTTCTTCACTTGGCAAAGATTTGCCCTCAGTTGATGTTCCTGTTTTTTAAATTACATTTCATGAAAAGTAAAACTTTGATTGTAAAATAGCTTGCATGACTTTTTGTAACATTCTCGACTGAATTCAGTCGAGTACACAATTTAATTCCTCGGCTCTAAATTAGAAGTGCATTTCAAGATTACATTCAATGAGCGATTGTCTGTGGAGCGCGTGAAGCGGCAGCTCAATCACATCCAAACTAATTTAAGGAGAAGTAATTGAAAGTGCAGTATTGACTTACGCCGGCTAACGACCGATTGCTTGATGGCAAAGCTTCACAGGACTGAGTTGATGAGAATGTGAATGAATGTATTGACATGTATGTGGTGCGACCCACAGGTCAGGTGTGTGTGTGTGTGTGTGTGTGTGTGTGTGTGTGTGTGTGTGTGTGTGTGTGTGTGTTTTTTACCTGGCAATGCTCCAGTCGGGTTCAATGCGCACTACGGTGGGATCTTCAATGTACTCGAAAGTGAGACTTTCCCTGATTTGAGAGTGGTCCACGCTGACGCTGATCTGGACCTGGCTGATTCCGGACAGAGAAGGTGCGGAGCAGCACACAATCTCTGTCATAGTTCGACTGCAAGAATTATAAAGAGCAAAAATTATAAACATAAAATGGGTGCGCCTGGACACCCTGCAGAGGAAACTCATTTTAGCGGCTTCTATCCAGGATCTTGTTCTTTCGCCGCTATCTGCAGCTTGTCACCATAGGTGAGGGTGGGAATGTAGATCTGCACCACAATGGACCAAAACAAAGTCTGCATCACTGAAGATGCTGCACCGATCTACCTTTCGATCTCCCGCTTTATTCTTCCCTCACTCGTGAACAAGACCCGCAAGACCCTTGAGCTCCTCCATTTGGGGCAGATCTCATGCCCACCCCAGAGAGGGCACCCCATCCTTTTCTGACTGAAGACCATGGTCTCAAATTTGGAGGTGCCGATTTTAATTCCAACCGCTTTACACTTGGCTGCAAGAGTTGGAGATTCTGACTTGAGTAAGCCAACAGAACCACATTATCCTACTATCCTCTGTCTGATTCGTTCTACGATTTTTTTGGATAGATCTTGGTGACCAGAAGTGTTTCCAAATGCAGCTGCTGATTATTTTGGAAACCTGGTCCCAGCGCGATGTGCGTAAGATTAAGTAAAGCCGTCCAATTGCTAGCCGCACGTTAGTTGAAGAAATCATGACTCAAAACTATTTTTATATAGTTTAATACCATAAAATTGCACCATGGCAATGAATTATATACAGAATTAGGAAAAGTCAAAAGGCCAGGAGTATGGGCAATCTAAATATACAGAGTAATAACACATCAAATTTTGAAAACCGTAAAAGTGAAGGCTCTGGTAGTTCCAGTTTAATAGTTCGGACTTGACCTCATGGCCACACCCATTTAAGACAATTACCACATTCCAGCCTTTCAAAGTATCCATTATCTACAAATGGCCACATGTATGATTGTATCATATCTACGTTGTCAACATATGTGTCCTCATTCCATGAGTTCAATTCCTATCCAACCCAAACCCATTAACGGCATTGACCTCCCGTGGCAAGTATACAGGAAAGAAACACAAGCAAGTAATTAGGCCCGCATCTCGTTAAAATGCAACTTGCTTCAACCTTACTGTGTAGTAGTCAGACCACAGTACAAGGTCTTAAAATAGCTGCCGAAAGATGGAAAAGTAAAAGGGGGGGGGGCATGTGGGAGAATCCAGCAGAGGGAAGAAAGAGTGAATGTAAAAGGTTTGAGAGTCGAAGCAAGCCCACAGGTGCACAATGTTTTCACAATGTAAGCTATTATTATCCAAGTGATGCAGTACTGTAGGTCTGAAGGCCTTACTAAAATTTACGCAGGAATGAGAGAAAGAGGAAAGTAGCAAATATTGGATTACTAGTTACTAGAAATAATCCAAATTAAAAAAAAAAACAAAAAATCCCCCAAATATTTTTAAATCCACAAATGTGGAAATGCGCAGGTACGAAACCGCCAGAGTCAATTGTAATGTGTTCAATAAATTCAGAGGGTTCGATGCATGCCGTTGTCATTTATGAATTAATTATGATGTCATCCTCCACACGTGTCCGCGGAGCTCAGAATCTGGCTGCAAGCACCTTGATCAAATTCACAAACATCGCGTTACACTCGCAGTGCCAAGAGTTGGAAGTGGTCCCAGCAGGCGGAAAGGTGATTTGACTTTCTGCCACCAAATTGGAAAGTTGTGCTGGACTCATGTCAAGGCGCAGAGAGATGACACGCATTCCCAAACAAGCGCAGCGGTGCTTGAGTCGGCGCAACTGCACTGTCTACGAATATAGAGCCCATAGTAAAGTTCACCTTGGGAAAAGATCTGATGTCATGTATGATGACGGTCAAATTCCGAAGTGTCATGTGACTTTTACAAGAGATTGTAAAAGAATCAAACACAAACATACGAACAAAAATCAAACTAAATCCTTCCGGCACTCACCTGAAGAACTCACACGACTGGTTTCCAAACTGAACGTTAACGCTGCTGCCAGCACCAAGGTTTTCTCCGATGATTGTGACTTTGGTGCCACCGGACTCTGGACCTCTGCTGGGTGACACACCTGTGATTGTGGGTGTCTACAAAATACAAAATATGGAGATTAGTCGAGGAGAAATGGTGAATTATGGCTGGTTGGCTGTATTCTGTAGTTTTAAAGTGTACCACAAAGGAGTAGAGTTGATTAGATCGAGTTCTGAGTTCAGGTCGGCACTCGCCGACACAAAGCTGGACTGGACCAGGTTGACTGTCTGCAGGGGCAGCATCCATCTCACACACAATTCTGCAAAAAAGAAACACAAAATATCAAATAATGATGATAAAATACTTGCAAATAATGGTGATAAATAAAAAAATGCAACAGTAGCAGCGTAACAACTTTTAGCTTTGCTACACCAAATCAGTCACGAATGACCAAATGGACAGTGCGGGCCAATGAAATGTTACCACTTTTTAAACATACACAAGATTTTGAAGTGAGAACTTATTCCAAAACGTTATATACAGATTTTTAACAGAAACATCAACATTTGATACTAAAGGTTTCCCACTTTCTCTTTTGTTTTCTACACAACCACACAAGTGCTCCGTGTTTTGTTGCAACACACTCAAGGTATCTAACTGACCATTTTCAGGAAGTGACAAAATGGCCGCCCTCTGAGATGGCTTAAAACCGGTGGATTTTGCTGCTTAATTTATATTCCACAAACTGAATATTAATCAGAACACTGTGTTCAGACGAGTGAGGACATACAGAATATATTATTTTAAAGACATTTTTTTTACTAACTTCACTGCCCCCTTTAAGTTGACCTATAAAAGCTTGTTCAGTACAGATTTTGCCATGCAGTGTAATTTATAGCTATGACGTTTCAGAAAAAAAAAAAATCCTCCTGTTGCTAAACCTCACCCGTAATTCATATAGATTACAGTATTACTATTATATTATTTCATTGAATTGTTTATTTGAAAGGGACAATGTACATTGATGAACATTGGTATAATATAGCTGTGACATTACCCACGTTATCAAACAACTCATTTAAATTTGTAGACCCTGGTCTTATTGTGATTATATGATTATTCTTATTAAAAAGTGATGAGGGCAGATTGAGTTCAAAAAGTGGAATGGAAACGGTTGCTTGATGACATTCTTGACAGCAGCAACAAAAATGAGCCAATGAGCCACAGTTTAATTCGTAAAGAGGTCAACCGGACGGACTTGAACGTGATCTGGGCGCAGAGTAAGCCAATTAAGGAAGTTAACACGGGCATCTGCTTTGTGATTGTTGCTAACTGGATGAATGACAGACAGGTGGCGTGTCAGTGTACTTCATGTCGGGGAGCAGGGATGCCAGGGACAAAGAATTTACAAATCAGGCTCTGTAAAGGATGCATGTGAAGTTAACCTGTGTCACTGTTCCTTCACTATCTTCACTTTAGTGTAATTTGGCCTCAAACTGTCCACATACAAAGTGTTCATCTGTTGAACATACTGCATGCACAGCAAGGTATGTTCAAAAGATGAACTGAAAATGAAAATGAAAAAGAGAAAACAATGTTACGGCATAGCGTAAATGACTTACTGTTCAGCAATGATGTAGCCATCCTCCATGGGAGCACACCTTACTCCTGCCACCTCCACATTACCCACCACGTCCGAGAAGGCCAGACCGAGGTTGGTTCCATGGATGGTCACCCGTGTGCCTCCTTCGGGGGGACCAGCCACCGGGGTCACCTTTAGAGGGCAGAAGGTAGCCAAAATGAGGGTCAAAACTTACAATCCATCACAAAATCATGATGTTAATTGTGGGGAGACGTCAAGGCCGGCAAGGTTTTCAAGCACTGACATACAGTTACAGTTTAAGTTCTGAAATTTTGTTCCTTGAAACTGTCTTCATTTCTTCCAACATTCTGTTCTCTTCATTTTGTTGCGTTTCTCTGCTGCACTGCCTTCAATTTGTGCATGTGGATGTTAGATTTGTTTCAGTCCACTAAGATTTCAGCCCCTGCGTACTTTCATTTCAATCCAATCTGCCCGCAGCTTTCAGAATCAGTAATGCTGCTAGATGTAACATAAACTGCAGTGGATATAAAAACTTTACACACCCCTTATTCAAATTCCAGGTTTTTGCGATATAAGAAAATGAGACCAAGGTAAATCATGCCAAACTGTTTTCCATCAGAAATATGATCCACAAACAGGAAAATAAACAAACAGGAAGTAAACAAATAATGGGGAGTGTGCACACCGTCTAATAATTGGGAAGCACGATGTTGTCCCCACCATGTTTCACTGTAGCTACGGCCATCTTTTGGTGAAGTGGAGAATCATGAACACTTCCATGTGCCAGTTAGCGTTAGGACAGAACTTTCAGGCTTCTGTTAGACTTTGACTGCACCAATTAAACATTTTAATTGAGTGCGAATTTGAGATTGTTTAGTTGGTGTCCATTGCAAAGGTCAAAGGGGATAAAAAGGTTTTTCCATGGTGCTGTCACGTAAATTGACTCTAAATCAAACCGAACAATGAGTCGCTGAGAGGTATGCAGTGGAGTAGAGATGCTCGAGAAAAAAAAAATCAATCCGCAACTACCTGCCATGCAAACAAAGTAGAGCAAAAAACAACAACATCGTGTTGTACCCACTTCGAGGTCCGCAAAGCGCCACTTGAAAACCCTCCCGCCTGTTCTCACCAGGGGGGATCGCGATGTCCCTGTGGGACAGCGGCATTGTAATCTTGATCCAATGGACATTAATTGCTCTGGATGTAAAGTAAGTGTGTCACTGCGCCGCCTAAAGGGTCTGAGTATGTATAAATCTTTCAGGACTGTTTGGGCATTCAGAGTCTGTCGGGTGTGTGTGTGTGTGGGGGGGGGGGGCTGTTGGGGGGTGGCATAATGGCTAAATATATCCCTGTCAAGAAATGGCAGCTATTTGAATCGGCTTAAAAGAGTTACATAAGCAATACGGGGAAGGAAAAAAAAGATTGGAGTTATCACCAAATAGAGAGTAAACAGTAGACAGTGGTGGCAGAAGTTGAGTGGTATTATGGATGGATGCCAGAACTCATTTGTTTTATCGTAAGCAATTTTGTCGAAAACTACCAAAGCTGATCAATCTAACATTCACATCAAGTAGGCTATGTTGTAAAATCGCCACATTTTGAACGAATGGAGGCCCGACAGGTTGCATTATACTTGAATGGTTTTCAGGCCAACTCGTTTGCAAACTAAATTGTCTGCTGTAGGAATTGGGTGACCATTTTGGACAAAAATAATTATTGTTGATCTTAATCTCTCATCGATTCAGTCTTTATTAAATCATACAATATCTAACAAGGAAGTTCATGTGTAATTGCTCAGACAGTTGTAAGATGTGGAAAATCCTGCCCTTTAGTATTTTCGTTACACTTCTCTAATCAGTCCCAAGTGGCAATCCAAACAAAACAACCAGCCAGTGGGAAACAATACAACCTTGATTGAGGCCAACTAAGGAGAAGAAGGATAAAAACATCACCATTAAGATAAGAAAAATGTAGGGTTGTTGCAATGACTTGTCTAGACATGTATTTTTCTTTGCAGACCCCTCCGACCAACCCTTCGTCCAGTAGCTTTAATGTTTGACTTTTTCCAAGTCTTATCACAAACACACATGTCCACCCCGGCCACCCTTAGCCCTCAATTCATATCGAGTACAGACACGCCACACTCTGTGTGTAATCCATTTAGGGAGCAGAACTGTTGCCTTGCCTCTATCGTCACACTGTCAATATAGGGCAATTCCCAGCAAACAGCCAATCAGCTTGCACATTGTAGGAACCGGCTGTGACTGTGAAGCTTTCTTCGTCTAGCTCACGCCAGCTTTAGGGGATCAAAACTCGGTCCACTTAACACCGCTACTTCCTTCGATACTTTGCAGATTTTGCCAGCTATCACAGCAGGGCTTAAAGCTTGATGTGATGACCCAAACTGAACAGCGAGCCGGTCCAATTTTCAGGGGAATAAAACTTCCAGGAAAGTAATTGGGCCAATTTGAGAAGATAATATGTTTGTTTGCGTCAAATAAAGGAAATAAAGAGGTACAAAAAAAAGTGCTTAGGGATGTCCATTGGAGAGTTTCGGATGAACTAATGGTGGGGAAAGTTATTCTGAAACAGGCGAGACTAAACTAAATGCTGAGAGGGACAATCAATAACGCACCACGCAATGGCCGACAGGATTATTGGGCAAAACGGCAGTGGCTGAATGAGTTCAGTAAAAAGAAAAAAAAAATCTGAAAGAGAACTCAAAAATCAAATCAGGGTGGTCCCCACTTCAATTAATTGCCAATACAAAATTAAGGTTTACTGTATCTGCTCGAGTTAACGCCAAAGCCAGGAAATCATCAAGCAACAGCATGCGGTTTGTGTTATCCATTTGCTCTATTGGGTTTAAAATAACTCCTCTTGGGATTCGATCTCACTTCCCTGATCAATATGCCAATAAACTAATACAAGTGCTTTCATCTACAAAGTGTTTTCTGGTGTACAGTGAAACCTCTAAGCGCTGCAGTTTGGTAAACTGGTGGAAGGCTGCCAAAGAGAAGTATAGTAAGGATCAATAATCTTAATTTATACAATATAATGACAGAAATGTTGTTGTGTACCGAGTCGCTTGGTAGACCCGAGCTTCAACTTTTATAGTCAATCGGCCCTTCCAGAATCAAAAGGGTGAGTTTCTTTTTTTACTGACAGTCCCACTTGCCTTTCGTGTACTGTAAACACCATGTGAAGAAGTGAGAATATTTTGTCTTGCCTGAGGCAAAATTTGTATTCAGCGCAAGGCCGGGACGCCTCTTTGCTGTAGCTGTAAAATGTAAAAAGTCGTCACAGGTTCATCTTTGTTCAAAAGCCCATCAAGCTTCATTTGATGTAGTTTCCCTGTGTGACTCACGGCATCCGCTTAATATTAATGGCCCGTGATGGGAAGTGCCATAGCGCACAATAGAAATATTCATTATTGAGAAGATCTAGCTTGTGGTGGGCACATCTACTAATGTGCTTGTATGTATACAAATGAGCTCAGTGTGAGGAGCTTTGGTGCATGCTATCCAAATCAAACATATTAATACATTCAGTACACCAGAGGGATGTCTGCCCCGTAAAGAAAAAAAAAGGGGTGGGGGGGTAGGGTTGTCTGAAGCAATGAACTTGTGCTAGGAAGGTGTTTCAGAAGTGAAGAGAAAGTAGGCCAAAGGACGTTTCTGCAACCGTTGCAAAATTTGCGAAGAGCCAAACCACATTGTCTGTCATTGGTCAGGGAGTTATCTATTCCAACTCGTCGTAATTCCTCTTGCTACAGGACAACATCTAACAATTTGTTCAGGGACAATGGCGGACCGCCGGTTGTTGGGATTTTTCAACAATGTCCATAGCAAATGGAAAAATAAAACAGCTGTTTCATGGTCAAAGTGCGATGGACTGGAGACATACAGAGACGTACATAGTTTCTTCATTTCGTCTTTGCTGAAGCTACCTCATAATACGTTTGATATATAGATGTCAATCCGGTTGCATTAGCTGTTGATTCAGAAACAATCGGTATCTTTACTACATATTTCCATCCATGGACAAGTCCTGACTATCCATCCATCCATCCATCCATCCATCCATTTTCTCATCCGCTTTATCCTCACAAGGGTCGCGGGGTGTTGGAGCCTATCCGAGCCGTCTTCGAGCAGTAGGCGGGGGACACCCTGAACCGGTTGCCAGCCAATCGCAGGGCAGACAGAGACGAACAACCGTCCGCGCTCACACTCACACCTAGGGACAATTTACAGTGTTCCATTGACCTGGCATGCATGTTTTTGGAATGTGGGAAGCAACCGTCGTAATACCCGGAGAAAACCCAAGCAGGCACGGGGAGAACATGCAAACTTCACACACGGAGTCCGGAGCCGGAATTGAACCCTGCACCTCTGCACTGTGAGGCAGACATGCTAACCTGTCGACACCGGGTCGCCCGCAGACAGAATAAGTTCAGTTAAATTCTGACAAATGGACCAAATAAACAGCAGGCCTATGCCTTTCTAATGAGCAAGATCCGCTAGCATTGAATCTTATTGAGCCTTTCAAACTGGGGTCTCAAACTCACAGCCAGGGGGCCATTTGGGCGGCAAATAGCGGCCCTCGACATGACATCAAAGTCTAATGTTAGTCTGGTCCCCATCATTTTTGCTGGGTCGTTGCCCTGGTCATTTTCTGTTTATTTATTTATTTTTTAAGCACTTATGGGCAACCATAGCTCGGGCTCATTATAGTTTTCAGCGAAAGGTAATTCTGAAGTTGCACCAAGTGAAGGGAAATGATATCCTTTTACCAAGTCTCAGTCATGCCTTTTTCAAAAACCTGCCGTGAAAAGAAAATGACCAAATTCAAGACAAACAGGAAACATAATGTTTTTTTTTTTTGGAGCACAAGGGCACCCTGACATGTCTTGAATGTAGAGAGAAAGTTGCGGTGCTCTAGAAATCAGATGTCATGACTCAGTTAGACATGTTGAGGAGTATGCACGGTACCAGGGCGATGAGAGACAGGCTCAGCTCACCAGTCTTTTTCCCATTCTGAAGAACTGTTCATGTTCTGAACTGTTAAAATAATTGACAAGGTAGGATTAATTGTAGTTTTTTTTTTGGAGGTTTGATACTCTTTTCGATGGAATATTTGACACCCAGACTCTATCTCCAGCCGCATCCACATACCGATAAATTGAATTTGAGACCCCTGCTTTAGAAACACCGAGTTAGTATTTGGACAAAACAGTTCAAGTGACCCATTTTCTTTTTACCCATGTGGCTCAACTTGCATTTGCAAGGTTCCATGAAAAAAAACACACAGTCTCAACAATGCTCAAATCTGACTCGGGCCTTGGTGACATGAATACAAATCCTACAGGAATGGAATGTTTGCTCATGCGATTGCAGGTTAATGAAATGGCGATTGGTGATATAAACATCCAAAACAACAACACAACAGTAGTCATCCAAACTAGTCCGGTGGTACTAAACACAGACTTTAAAAAAAACACAAAAACAATGTGAAGCAAAATGGAGATTTTGGGCCTTTGGAAACCAAAATATATATATGCGATTGTTTACTTGTCACTGCACAACATTGTCAGTACTGCATGTCGTCGCCCGTATTTCGGATGAGTGTACATACACGTCTCAAGTGTTGAGTAACTGTAAATATAGTGATATCGAATATGTGTCAACAGTACAGTAGATGAGAGACGTCACATTGGAATTTGGCATTAAAATGTGTAATGTACTGACCTCAGTGATACGTGGGTTAGTACACTTGACGTTTTTGCTGGAAAGGTTCAGCCAGCGGGTGGTGTAGGGGTTGATGGGAGGGCAGTGTCGACGCAGGGTGCACTTCCCCTCGCTGCTGCACCAGCCGCACTGGAACTTTCTGTTGGCCTTCAGACACACGCCGCAGCTGTCCCTCTGGGCGGCACACTTGTACAAGTGCACTGAGTGGAACAGAAAAAGGGAGACGCACATGTAAACACGTGCGGTGCGCACACACTTTGTGAAACCTGAACAATTGGTTTGCAATGTTTGGTGACATTTAGGGTGCGCGCACATTAGGCCGATTTTACAGTGACAGGCTGAAGCATAGTGAGCCCGCCCTCCCATCACCGGCAAGCACACACTCACACAGCAGTACATTCATCAAGCCTGTTTGCTTGAGTCATTTCACTTGATGATACACGACATTGCATCCTGACTTCATGGCTTATTTTGAGTGTTTCTATTACACAAATAGGATGACAGAAAAGTGTTCTAGTACTCAGAAAAAAAAAAAAAAACATTTGTGAGCGACAAAATTAAGGTTTTCTTTTTTGCAAAATAAAAAAAAAAAAATCCTGATTTGACAAAAATAGAAGAATCTTTTTGTTGAGTAAAAGCTGTAATAATTTGACATGGAAAAAGTCGATAATGACAATTACGATGCATCATCAATCGGGATAATTTGAGGGGAAAGGAACGTTGAATAATGTAGTAACTTTAAGGAGTCAATGTCAAAATTCCTCACGAATATACAGTAAATAAACAAGTTATTCAAACAGATATACTGCTCCATTTCGTGATCAGATCAGTGATCAGGTATCACTTTTTAAAAACTCGCTTATCGACAATCAGCCATAAAAAAACCCAAGGCCACTTTCTCCAATCATGCTGGGGCCCGGGAAATGTAGCATGCAGGCCTTTTGACTGAACTCACCCTGAATGTTCTCTGGGTTGTCAATAATGAAGTTGCCATTCCACACCACAGAGAAATCCACGGGCAGCTCACTGATTTTCATCCCCTCGTACAAGTACTGGAAATAAGGAGAGTGCAAAAGAATGGCAGGATTTCAATGTGAGGTAGCTAAAAAAGAAAAACTCGTACATGCGCTGGCACAAGTATGTCATTCCATTGTTACCCCACAGTTACATCATTCCATCGTCAGAGAGTTGCCAAAGTGGGAAAGCGAAAGAAATAGGACAGCTGGGCGGACACTTGAATCCCCCTCTGGCCTTGAAAGATGCTGTCCTGAAGTGCCTCTTATGTCCTTATTTCCAGTCTGACTTTCTTGTCAAGACTGGAAAAATCTGCGTCGGTGTGTGTGGGAGTGGGAAATGCGGGGCATAAAATGTCTACGTCCAAGGATTGGATCTCCGGGGGAATATAACACAGAGGTCAGTTTGTGCATGACTGTCGGAAAGGTGTCGTTTTTTCATGCTTAATTATGCGCTCATATTATAACACAGACTGTAACTCGGGTTTTTCCTGCATTCAAAATTGCGTGGCGATCGCTTCCAGCTAATTTTGTGCCATCCCCACCCAGACCGGTTGATATCGCTTTGATGTCCCTCTGCGGCAGCTTGGTATTTTAACTGCAGTTGCAGCATGGCGCCACTAGAGAGGCGCTATATCACTAGCAGCGCATCAGAAAGATTTGAAGCAACGATCGAAGAAGAAACAGATCGAATAGTGTCCCCCCCCATTAAGCGATGTTTAGATTCCTACATTACAGGTTTAGATCGTCATGGTGTGTCACTGTATGGCAAGTGAGAAAGGACATATTACATTAGTGTCGGCAACGAAAGAGCCACTTGAAGGGTTTAATACAAGAGTCATGGGAGCCACAAACTCTTTGGAAATTTAAAATGAAGATACATATCTTTTTTCTTTGTCTCATAATTTCAATAGCAGAAATGCTAGCCCATCCGCAATATTGTATGTGGCTTTAATATTAGCCATAAATTCGGCAAATAATATCATAAAATTGAGCTACAATGACCTTATGCAATCCAAAGCAATAATTGCCTATTAGTTTTTGCTTGACGATATAGCTCCAAAGACCAAGTGAAGGAGGCATTATCACAATTTGCTTTACTTTGCCACATCCAATATGGATGGAATGCTTCACTTAAAGTATGTTTCTTGCAAAAGAAAGTGAGCAAGTTGAATTGCCAGAATACTGTACATGCATGTCATGGCACATGCTCAGGAACTTTGTTTTCTAGAGATCTATCCTCTTCAACGAACCAAGCCGGTTCATTTTAGCTTGCCACTGTACAATTTCAAAAGATAGCGCATATTCTGATGTGTCTTGTGTTCCCAGAAATAGCCCGACATTGTAGTGTGGCGACACAATGGCAGGCACCGCTGAATTCACCAACAGAAGAGGAGGAAAACAATGGGGAAGCCAGCCTACCGAGCTGTTCTGGCACTGCACACTGGAGCTGTTGAATCGGAGGGCGGTGACGCGGTGGCTGACCCCCTGGATGTGAAGGACGCATTCGTAGCCCCGCTGGCCAGACTGCGGCTGTGGCAGGTTCTTGGCTTTGAGGGTGATGGGCTTCACCTCCCCCGCCGGGATCAGAATCTCCTCGGAGCGCACCAGCTGTGGACAGTCCTGCAGGATGGACACAAAAGAACGCTGGTGCCAACTCGTCTTCTAAATAATCATGCAGGGTACGACTGTGTGTGGAGTGGGTTGGCATCATGCTGAGTTATGGACGGTAAATGGAACTGAGGTGGCAGGGTCCAAAGTAAGAAC
This sequence comes from Hippocampus comes, assembly GCF_001891065.2. NCBI lineage: Eukaryota > Metazoa > Chordata > Actinopteri > Syngnathiformes > Syngnathidae > Hippocampus > Hippocampus comes. The sequence continues at coordinate 533,428 of NW_017804829.1, forward strand.
AATGGCTGACTAACGAGATACATTTGTGGTACTTAATGCTGATGCTTTATAGTCCAGACAGCTCCAACTAATATAATTGCGACAAATGTTTTTTTAAACGACTATACAACACATTACATACTGTATTATCTACTGTATTAACCATATTTTAAGACTAGACTAACAGAAAATCATAACCCTTTATTCGTCTCACAATGATGAAAGCTGTAGTGTGACGTAGATGTAGCGTGACATCAGTATAGGGCCTCGGAGCCATGAGGTACGTACATGTTATTATTCAAATAAGTTGTCACCATAACTTGATCCATCCTGAAACAAATCATTTATTTCTATGATTCCCTATATGGTAAAACGTATCAAATCTGAACAAACTGAGATTGTTGTGGCACAAACTTTTTATTTTTTTAATTACGCTCTACACCGGGGGTGTTAAACTCATTTTTGTTGCGGTTGTAGTTACGGTTTCCATGAGAGGGTCATTATGACTGTGAATTTTGTAAAACCGTGTAAATGTTTAATCACCTCCACACATTACATATTCCGTGCACAACAAATTGGTGGATAACTAGTTTTGAAATCAGAAGTCAAAAATAATGGTGTGTTCAGCCATTGCTTGCGTTAATGTGATAAGTACGTAACAATATAATGCTTGCAAAATGTTATGATGGATTTCAAATGACAATTTGAAATTTTGGTTCAGACTTGAGCAAGCATCGTGGAAAAGTTGGCGTGCTTGATTGGCTCTCGCGGGCCACATAAAATGATATGACGAGCCAGATCTGGCCCCCGGGCCTTGAGTTTGAAACATGTGCTCTACACCGACCAACCACGACATTTTTAACCCATACACAATCAAAAGATATCCAATGAAAAAGCAAAACAAGTCATAAAAGTTAAATGCGCACAGGTTCTTTTCCTGTGTGTGTTGTGTGTGCTTCTCACCAACCTCGGAGGCGTTGACCCTTCCCTCCTGGAAAGAACAGCTGGACGGGTCATGGGTGCACAAGTTGCGGTACTTGCACCAGTGGCAGCGGAAGGCACTGTTCACACATGACAGACACCTGCATGGGGGACACGCGCGCACACACGCAGAGTGAGAGTGGCAGAGTGCAAAGGAGGCGGGGGGGTGTGCCAGCTTTGTCAAAGTTGGCCGACACTCGACAGAGGAAATGAGTTCTGATCCCAACTGAACACCTGCTGTTGTGTCCTTGTGCTTGGCACTGGACCTGATAGCCTCGGGGCCAAGTTCTCGCAGCATGCAATTTTATGCTGCTTTACATTTGAAAATGTATAGTGTGGTTTGTGTGAATGTATGGGGGCGTGTGTGTGTGTGGGGGGGGGGGGAGGGGAGTGGCATATTTAGCCTGCTAAAAAGCATCTGTCATGACAAAAGAGGGTGGACGACACAGTATGGCGACGTCGAGTAATGAGGACAAATAAGACACTGGCACAGTTTGATCCTGCAATTACCATTAGCACAGCATTGTGGGTAATAAACAGCTGATGTGTGTGTGTGTGTGTGTGTGTGTGTGTGTGTGTGTGTGTGTGTGTGTGTGTGTGTGTGTGTGTGTGTGTGTGTGATTGTCTCGGTGCAATATACAATTGGCGTTCATATTGTGGGTGTGTCTGAATGTGGAGTCGCACCTACTATGGAAACGGAGCTGAACAAAGGCTGCAAGGCTACGGTTAAGCGTGTGGCAAAACATCACTTTTTCACTCACACGACATTTGCAGTCCATGATGGCTTCGGTATCTCCTTTAGACCTTTAAGATCTGACTGCACTTTTCACAGTTCACGCAAACATTGGCCAGTCTAGAGGCCAATCAACACTCACAATTTGAAAGAAGAAAGAATGACATAAAAAAGTAAGAAATAAACAACACGAAGAATGTATAGACTAGAGAAATTCAAGCTGTGAAATAGTATGGTTTTGCCAGATTAAAATTCAGTGTGTTTATTGTGCTTCTTGTTCCGAGCCTTCCAGCATGTACCGTATATCTGCTTAATACCTGCCAGGCTGCATTTAATGCAAGCGCCCAAGTTATCAGCAAAAAAAAGTACTTATCATGCAGCAGGCAGACCCTGTTTGTGTTGATCCCAGTTAATCTTTCAGACTATTTATATCGTAAAAAGCCTTGAAATCGTGGAGCCTCTCATCTATGCTGGCTTAATTTCACATAAAGTGTACTAATTGCAGTTTCATGATTTCTGTTTTGAAAACACAAGGTCAAAACGGATTACAGTGGAATTAGGTTAAGGTTAAAGGTTAAATGTTTAACAGTCAGTTTCTGTGCTGATTGACCTCCAATTTGTTTGGATTTCTACACAAACTCCCCATGGGAAATAATGGCGATTGAATTCACTGTCACCATGTTCAGGATAAAAAAAAAAAAACAATAATAAAATATCCAGGCTTAACCGTAATGACAAGGCTGTATTTTGTCATATACAGGTAAGTATGAAGACAGGTGAATAAATCACTGTTTATAGTAAAAAGTAACAACAGTCAAACTTTGATAACCAGTAGCGAATCGTCAGCTTATGCTAGCGTCTCACTGAATGTGAGTCCGCCTACTTTACCACAAAGTGTATACTGTATTCCTCTCCTCTCAACACCCCATGTTGAGGACTCACTTCTTCGTTTGGATTAAGCGTTGAACAAAAAGCAAAAGAAAAATATGAATTTCCCAATTTTGTCTGACTTCTAGAGGCCTTATTCCAAATGCTTTTGGTCAAATCCTAATTTGTTACACCTTAGGGACATTTAAATTCAAAGTCCCATTGTAACACGATCCCATCTGAAAAGCGCATCATGCAAAGAGTGTAAGACATGACACGTGTTTTAATGACGAGGCAGTGTTTTTTAATCGATTGCAACGACATTTACTACACTGTGCATTCAGGCACAGTGGATAAGAGTGTTGTTTTTACAGCTACGCTTTGGCCGCTTGCTCTCCTCCTGGCGCTCAAAGTGAAATATTCATGGGTGCAAAAAGCATGGGAGGGATCTCTGACTGAGCCCACGGATGCAAAAGAATAAGGCCGACTCCCCCTCAGGCTAACAGAGAGCGCACAATGTGCGAGAGCGCCAGTTGTCATTCGATGGTGTGCGAGGCGGCACGTGCCCTTTTCTCGTTATGTGTGTGTCGAAGTGTGTACAAGTTTGTGTCATTGCTGATATGAAGGCTGGTAATTGCTTTTTCTGTATCGCTCAGACAAGGTTTTCATTGAGTCGGAAGATATATGGAGCTATAGGGTGAGCTCTGAGACGATGTGTGTTGCATGCGAACGGCGCAACGACAGAGCCTGCCTTTGATTTAGCAGGAGACACAGTGACTCCAACATCCCGTTTTGTTTTTTTTTTTTTTTTTTTTCATGTTGAGGCGGGTACAGTGTTTTTGGATTCATGCGCATCTGTTAGCACGGCCGCTGTGAAACCACCCTAATCTCCCACTCTCAAAATTAGTGATACTTCCAAATCAGCAAGTGCTTTGGAGCTCACTCAAAACAGCACAAACTGCCACAGTCCAGTGAAGCCAGCCATTGTAAATGTGCTACACAGAGATCGTTTCAAACTAGAATGGCCTTCAGTGGAGCACATTTCATCTACACACCAAGGTCAAACAACAATGCAAAATAGCCAGTGTTTCGTAAGGCGTATGCTAGCATAGCAGCTAGTGCAGTATTGTTGTTGTCGTGTTTTAGTCAGTGTTTCAAAAAGCATATGCTAGCATTCCTCGCACTGACCCAACGTGGTTTTGTGGAGCTGAGAGTTACTTACAGTTGGTGGACACTGCAGTTGTAAAACTTGACCTCAGTGCTAATGAGCATCTGACTCGTCTCCTTTGAATTGAGTCTGAGCTCAACACCCGACCAATCTGAGGGAGAAAAGACACAAGAAGACGGTGAAGACAATTTACTGTAAAATAACTTTCATTCATGTCACCGTCAAGCATGTTGTACTTTTAGAAATTTAGTAAGGACCGCTGATATTTTGCATGCTGTGTGTACAAGTTGGCAACTGGTTGCTTTTTCAGAGGTGGCTGTTTATTGGCCATCGAGGTGATCTGTTGGAAATTGCAACAGGTAGAAAAAGAGTGAAAAGTTCATGGTTGAATCCACCCAGCAATTCTTGTCATACAAAATAACGAGTGACTGTACAAATGCCGAGAGACAAGCATCTAAAGTTCATTCATATTATTGAGCATGTTTTTATTTTGCACGATGTACTTTTTTTTTTCTTTCAATCAATAGATCAATGGTGAAAATGTTTAAAAAGCGACGATGTCATGGCATTTCATTTCAAGTACCATTGAGACTGCGCTCGTGCCTCGAACATACTTCTCACAGTCTCTTAGGGGAATATGTTTTGTATCTGCGGATTCCTGCGATATGATTTTGATATTAAAACCAGCATTCAAGTCGTCGATTGATTTCTTCAGTAGACATTTTTGTCTTGCCAATCCATCTGTCAGTGTTTACCGAAATTGCAACTTTGGATGTTATCCCACCTTAATCAGGACCCATCCTCTGATCTGTGCTAAAGTAGAGAAATTTCATGGAAGAATGTGTTGTGGATGTGGGACTGTAAATCACCCTGTCAGTCATTTTTTAATACAGTGGACCACTTGTGAATTTACGGGGTGTTCCAAAAGAAATTATATCATATCCAAGTCACGACTGTACTTGAAAAGAACAATGACAAAAATGAAAAGAAAAACATTTCATGTTGAAAATAAGATTCATTTATCAAAATTCCAACAACATATTGATCTGGATTTTCTAACTGATTTCTCAAAGCTTCATAAATGTTTGTTATGTGTGTTCTTTTTGGCTTTCCCGTTTTGAAGTTTTTGTGCCATGTACTAAATACGATAGGTTGATTTATTTTGATTTTTTTGACCCTGAAATGCACACTATGATTGACTGTGCTTGCGCCTGTTTTGACAAACAAAATATAATTCAATTAAAAACAACAGAAACGAGCTAACGTTAAATTCAAACCTCAGTTTAGCAATCAACTTATTCGTTCTTACACATCTCTTGAAATTTTAGATAATTTGAGCGATAACTGGTTAGGTTATTACGTCACGGAATTCTGACATTTTTTTGGAACACCCATTATATTTCCAGAAATTGTAAAACTATGCTCAGACTTTGTTTTCTTTTATGTATCCACGGAGTGTTCTGGTGTACTGTCTGTTCACAGTAAAACAGCCTCTCATCCATGTCATCTTGCCGCACGGGAATACAGACTCCATAAATCCTGAGTGTGTGTGTGTGTGTGTGTGTGTGTGTGTGTGTGTGTGTGTGTGTGTGTGTGTGTGTGTGTGTGTGTGTGAGACTGAGATGTGTACACTTGTTTGTGCAGAGCAGCCTGAATTTCAGATGACATTCAGTGTGTAGGAGGCTCGTGTGACCCACAATGCCCTGTTCTCTCCATAGCACCTGTTGGGAATCAGGCTCTGGTTTCACACAAGTGTGTAGATACGTTTGCCTCCAAAAATCCGGTGCAGTGTAGTATACATATTAGTACCATAATCCTCATGAATAATACATGCCCTTATATAAAATGACCGCCCGCCACAAAATCACTCTTAAAAAGTTATTTTTTTTCTCTACTTGTGTATAATGCAGTACGTTGCCCTACTGGCATTGACTACACTTGTACATTTGGATCGTAATAACAGACAATGACACATTCTAGTGCATAGTTGTCCAACGCCGGTCCTCGGGGGCCGCTTTCCTCCATGTTTTCCATCTCTCCCTGCTGGAGCACACCTGCTCCAAATGATCAGCTCATCAGCGAGTGCCGCAGGAGCCCGATAACGATGCTGATCATTTGAAGCAGATGTGTTGCAGCAGGGAGAGATGGAAAACATGCAGGATAACGGATTGGAGTTTTGACGTCTGTGATCTAGTGGCTGTAAAACATAATTAGACATAGCGACGCCGTGAAAAGCTCCACACCCTCGCACAGTAACTTCACAAGGAGCAACAATCGGCCCAACCTTAAGTGACTTTATAGTAAGCAAATAGCCAACGTCATGCCCTTACGTGCTCATAAAAAGAGCCAGGAACGGCTTGTGGTCAATGCTAGCGGGCTAACGTGGTTAACTGATGCAAGACTATACGGAATAACTGCAGGATACGAGCACAGAACATGCACAAGTAATGAGGAGCTCTAAGGTAACTGAGCCCTTATTTAGGTGTACTGCTGCAACTGCCACCATAAACACAACATGTAATGTCCGTAACAATTCCGGACAGCTCATTATATTACATATATTTTATACTACATACATTTGTTACATTAGATATTAGTGCACAATTTTCTCCAACCTCCAGGTACCAATATATGGCTCTTAAATGTGAATAAATTGTGGAATTTCTTTTCTTTTCTTTTTTTTTTTTTAATCAATGAGGGCCAGTTTTGGATCTCTTTCTTTCTTTTTTTTAATGTTGCATATTATTCACAGGAAATTACGGTAGGTAATACTTGACAATTAAAATAAAAATTCTGACTAGACTAATCCATCCATCTCAATTGCTAGGGTTAATAATTTACAACAGTATTTTTGTGTCTGGAAAGTGGCTCACATTCTAAATCTTGAAGGTCCTTTCCGTGGTAATTTGCATCACACATCGGCTCCTGCATGGAACCTAAACTTATTCCACGTTAAAATGCATTCATGATGCAAGGCAGCTCCAAAATCTGTCTGTAACGTGAGTAATTTAAATACAAAAAAAAGTCAGGTAAAAATTCAAAAGGTCAAAAAGTCTATTGACCTTTTGATTGCTCCTTTGAATTACCATCAAACTGCGTCATTGGATGTAGAAATTTTTTGGAGGGGATTTTGTTTTTATTGAGTACCTCGGTATCATTACAAACTGTAACAGCTGCTGATGGCCCCTAAATATGTGTTTTTGGCGAGACAAGATGGCCACAGGGTGATGAAACCAAACATGCTGAATAATAGATGATGATGATGCAGTGTTGTGTGACAATCACTGTGTGGTTTGAGGAGGCTAGGCAGTCGGGGTGCTAATCTTCCATCCTGCGAGTAAATGACAGCTCTGTTTGCCCAGAGCTCCCAAAGGGAATGAAGCATCGGGGCCCAGATACGGATGTTCTCCCTCAGGTAAATGTCATTCGCACCCTCCCAATCTTCTCTTAATCCACACAGCTATCTTACTCATTTTGCAGAAGCGCAATGGAAGTGTGGGGAAGTCCAACTAAAATGGGGAGAACCAGGGAGCCAAGACTATGGGGCCGCATTCATCGCCTCGCAATGCCAACAGCTTTCACTTTCTGGGGAAGATAAGGTGTTAAAGGCGTGCATGATCTATTTTAATTCATCCCTCAAGGTGTTTTAATGTGTTTTTTTTTTCTGCCATACCAAACTCATCCTTCATGGACATTGCTTTTTCCAAAGAAGTAATTGGATATACATACTGTACATTATAGGTAAAACAATATGCCGTACTATAAGGCGCTTTGGTGTACAAGGTGCACGTTGAATGAGCTATTGTAAAAAAAATGTTTTCATATATAGGGCGCACTGCATTATAAATTAGAAGCCACAATAGCAACTGTGGTTGCGCTTTGCATACACTAGATGGAGCTACGCTAAAGGGAATACAGCACAATACAATAAAGCTGGAACAAAGTGCTTTACAGAATATTTAAAATACTATGTCCAAGAAATCATTATATTGATCCATATATAAGGCGCATCGGATTATAAAGCGCACTGTCGGATTTTGAGAAAATTCAATGCTTGTAGGTGCCCCTTATAGTGTGGAAAATATGCTAATTATATTTATTTAACAATTCAAACTTCCTTTTCTGCATCAAATTGAGATCTCATTTTGAATTCCCATTCAAGTTACCCCAATAAAATGTGATTTCTTTTTCAGGTAGTATATTTCTCAGGGGGAGACGGGATCTCAGTGCCAGAGTGCTAATCCACCACATTAACTTCCCTGTCAGCCCCAAGCCAACATATGAGAAACCTTTGCGTCCGCAAACACCCGGAGGGCCCTAATGTCCTCAGCCGCACCATCAGCCACAGGTCGGGGCGCACCACTCTTGCCCTCCATCGGGTTCTAATGCGGCTGGGCCTCTTGTCGGGCACACCTCTCAGCCACTCTGCCATCGCCGGATCAGTGTGAGCTTGATGTGCACTGGTCTAAAGATGATGCCGAATAAATGGCGCTTCCGTAAGTGTGTGTGTGTGTGATGCCGAATAAATGGCGCTTCCGTAAGTGTGTGTGTGTGTGTGTGTGTGTGTGTGTGTGTGTGTGTGTGTGTGTGTGTGTGTGAACTGATTGAAAAAGAGGTGGAAAACTGACCAAAGGCACTGTTGTGGGCAACTGCAAAAACTTCAGACTTCTACTTCTAGTTTCATCATGAGGAATGACCATGGTGAAATAAAGTACTGGTAATGTTCATCTCTGGTTTTTATTTTAATAAATTAGCAGTAATTTATCTTACATTAACATTAACATTGTTGCATCTATAGATAATTACAAACTTTTGTCAATGGACATCGATTCCTTGCAGATTTCCCTCATGTAGTGGTGGTTCGCTGTACCGTATAGCAAGGATAAATGTATCTACTGTACCTTGGTCGGAAGGAATGAGGGGGACGTCCTTGGCAGCGGGGGACACGCACAGGATCTGGTTGCCATTCACTTGCCCCTCCACCTCCGTCAGATTACCAAAGGAGCAGGTTATTCCTGCTGAAAGGTCCGGAACATCGCTGACCTTCACCAGCAGCTGAAAGTGGAAGGGAGGTTATTAGAAACTTTATATTTGAAAACAACAATTACAAAAATGCCCAATTATGTTCTGATAGTACTGGTAGATTATTAAATGCCAAGATCTGGAAGTATGTATTTGAAAAAGTGTTCTGGCAGCCAGTTGAGATACATGTTATACACGCGGCTTCTTAAACATGTTTGTTGTTTCGCTACATACTTAAAAAGCAAATGCTGAAAAGGTGGAAAATCTAGTAGTGAAATTGTTTATGAAACAGCACCATGAAATGGAGATCCGGCTTCGGGTAAGTTTAGCATGGAACAGTAACAATATGGATGTTGTGCATTACTGATGCAAAAAGCCACACATATGCACATATGGAGATGTGCCCCTTTGAAGTCATTCTCGGGAGAGCAGTGACACGGGCGATGCAGTTTTCAGCTGCGGTGCCTGTGAATAAACTTATTTATAAATATCATTTTGCAGACACGTGTCGTGTGATCGCGCTCTCATCCAAAAGAGACAGCAGCCTGGATAATTATCACCATGGCATTTCGTAGTCTTGTTCCATTAGCAGTTATATATGGGCCATGCTGTTTGAAGTTTCTCTTTGTTTTTATCTGCCTCTGAACTAAACGCCGCAGGGCTGCTGGGACCAGCGAGGCAGCCGAGCAGCTTAACCGTCGGCCTTTTAAGAGATGCACAATGTCCCAGCAGCGGATGATGGGGCGTCCCTTGTTCGCAGAGTACAGTAACCGTCAAAAGGTTGCTGAAAATATTCCTACTTTAGCATTTTTTTTACTGTTAAGAATCAATGTTGATCAGCTGAAATTGGATCAATGCAACATTTATCTAGCAGATGGTGTGTAAAATTATAGCAGCAACCAGCAGAGGGTGCAAGGAATTCACACCTGAGTAGTTTGCTGCCTAGACAGGCTGTGGTGGAATGTAAAGAAAGCCACTGGGTAGTGAGTGAGGTCGGCTCTGGGCAATTTAGAATTGCTAGTGAAATTTGGCATGAGTAAAGGTCAGGAGACGCAAAAGTCATGTACACTGAACCCCTGCGTGCTCACGGTTCAGGACCAGCATATCGCAATACAACCACACAGGGGTTTCCATGTCATACATTTGTCAAGTTATACTGACAAATGTTTCAGCTTTGCCTCAGTAACACAGCATTTCTACTGGTCCAAAGGTTTCTGCAAAGTTTGGTTCCAATGCCCTTTTATTTATTTTTTTTTAAGTTCAGCAAGGCAAAGCAACAATCGGCATGACATGCCTCATCTTGAATAAGAAAAAGCTTATTTCCATGATTGTTGTTTTTGGAAAAAAAAAATACATATTTGCAAGGCTGGAAATAATCTTTTTTTTCTCTGAGGAGCAGTTTTGTTACTCAATGACTTTATTTGAGCAGCAATTTTTCGCAGGTTAATCCAGGTGACCTGAAGCAAAAATGACAATATAACGAATAAGCAGGTGGTTTTCCCATTTTATACAATCAAGAGTTTTTATTTGTTATATTCATATTGTGAATCATAGCAAACGGGTATTTTCTTGTCAAGAAATATTTTCAGTTAGGTGATTTCAAACACAAATATTACATTCAGGGGTGTCAAACATACGGCCCGCGGGCCGGATCCGGCCCGCAAAGGAGTTTAATCCGGCCCGCGAGATGATTATGTAAAGCATGGTGTCAAACATACGGCCCGCGGGCCGTAACCGGCCCGCAAGGAGGTTCAATTAGGCCCGCAGGATAATTTAAAAGTGAAAAAAATGCATTAAAGACAGAATTAATATTTTTAATAAGGTGCAATTCATTGAGTATCCGCAAGGGGACACTGTTTTGATCAGAGAAGAAGACAACAGCAGCCTCAGTCCGTCACTGTGACAGACCCATGACAGCAGACGCTATCAATAGCACTCTCACATTTACACATTTAATAGCACTCTCCTTAGTTTGTAAGATTACATTTAGATTTTATATGCACGTGTAAATGGTTTAAAACTTCCTTTCTTTATGAATCTCGTTTAATCTTAAAGTGCATTACTATATTTTTCAATACCAATTACTTGTTAATGTTTGTACAATCAGTGGGATCATTTGCAATGCATATATGTGAATGATAAAAGTAAATTGCACATTTGTCGAAGGAAATGTAAGGTGCTTCATGAAATATTTTGTAAAAGATATGTTCATTAAATTTCAACATTTTCCTAATGTTCTTGTGCTTCTTTATACCAAAACAAAGGAAAGACATTGTTTTGGTTATTTATAGCAAAGTATGGTATCATTTTAATGGTCCGGCCCACTTGACATCTACCGAGGCCGTATGTGGCCCACCATGTGAAATGAGTTTGACACCCCTGTATTACATATACAGTATCTGCGGTATTTTTGAACATGTTTTATGGTCTTTTAGCAGAACTAAATTGATTAAAAAATAAAAAATAAAAAGATCTACTGTTATGTTGATAAGATTTATTTTGCAGTTCTCCAAGGTCAAAATCAAAACTCGGAACTGTTGTGAGAACAAATAACATTACTGAGATTGTAAATCTTCCCAGTTGACGTACACTGTGATGTAATGTAATTCATTTCCAGGTTTCGGTCCTCTTCATCTTTATTATGTATAAAGTTCTCTCCAGACACTTTTGAAATGGTCTGCTATTTTGCTGTTCAAAGTTGGATGCCCACCACTTGAACACAGTTCCAGACAGATTTCTGTGAAAAGTGTACTCAATCATCGAAGTTTGGTGTTTGAAAGATTAAATGTCCATGTTAGGTTAGCTGAGAAATTAGCATGGTTTCTCTGTCTTCTGTTAATTACGCCACGTCATCATGGCGTGGGAATGATACTTGTCAGAAGTGTAGCTTATTCGCTACCATGGAGGCGATGATCAGGGGTGACTAGGCATCGAACTTTGCATTTAGCTCCACTAGTAGCCAGCCGAAGCTCGTTGCTAGCTAGCTGGCGCAGCATAAGAAGCACCGCGTTTGCTTCAACCTCCTGCACGCAGTGTGTCACGCCACATAGGTCCAGCCCAGCAAAGGTTTTTGTTACCCTCTCTGCTAATCAAGAACAAGAAATGCTCCTATTTTTTTGTAATTTGATTTTTTTTTTTTAAATGCAAGAAAATCATGTTTTTAAGTGAAAATACAATTTTTCTACAGTTGTATTAAAGCAGTGTATGGTTAGAGGAGTACTTGTATTTACTTGTATTACTAAAATAATGAAGATAATGGATCACTTTATTTCTTGACGAAAGGATGCACATGGACATTTACTCACACACTTTGAATCAATACAGAATGTTCTATGAATCCTTTGCAGTTCAGGCAACACTGGAGATGTTTTATGAATTGAAATTTTAAAATTTAAAGCTTTCTGATTCTCAGTTCTATTCTGTTTTGATGAGGTGCAAAATTAAAATTTTGTCTCACAAACTACTAGTTGAAAATGCTTATTTAGTGTTTAAAAAAAGCCTTCAAATGTCCCTCTCCATTCATCATGTTGGGGATGCTTGATTACAGCAGGCACGACAATCAGTGCTTTTTGTCCAACATGGAATTTCCCCGAGTAACCTCTCACGTTAATTAGCCTCTCAGCGTTCATGCTGGGAGACAGGTCTGTATCTTGGATAAACACTCCAAATTTTCTGCTACACAAAGTAGACTTGTCTCTTGACTGTCAAGCCTTTTTGTTTTTTCTTGTTCCCTCGGCCGCCTTGCCGGTGGTGGAGTGGGAGGCTTTTTAGATTCTGGCAGCCTAATTGGCATGAGGTGTAATAAAGGTGATTGGATTGTTTCCTCTCTGTTTCTAGCGCTCAAGCGAGGAGGCGGCGTTGCCATGGAGATATTTAACTGGCCCTTTGGAATCTTGTGAGATTTGCCAGTGTCTTCCGTGGATAGTTAGTAACAAACATATTGAGCGAAGAAATGAGGAAGACAGTGAACATAATTGACAAAAAACAAACATATTGAGCGATAAATAGACATCATGTATTCTTCTGTCCAAACAAAAGCTTTAGCTAACATGAGTGTTGAACAACATATACTTGGATCCCAGCTTCATATTCCAGCTCCTCGAGATGTTCCAAAGTGCAGTCAGTGAATTGGTCATTACCAACATCCTCTCTTGGTATTATTATAACGCAGCGACAGCAGACAGGGGAATATGTTTTTTTTTTTTCATGAGAATCGCATCATGTTGTTTGTGGTTGTTTGTAGTTGTATAAAATGATAATATGGTCGTCCAGTTCAGTCGCGTTCAGTGCCGTCACTCGGTGTGCAAGAACAAACATGCGTACATCTTCGCCCAAATTAGCGCCCAAATGCACTCTGCACTTGGGCAACTTTTACCGCCCACTCAGCCTCCTACACAAACACATCTTGGCAACCGTATTAGTTTCTCCGCACCATGCAAGCAAGCGTATGCGGGTTGAAACGCCAACACAAAGCTCTTATGAACCTTCCCGTCTCATGTTTATGCATCATCCACATTCAAGACAAGAAAGTCATTTCACGTGACTCTGTTTCTGTACGTGGGTAGCAGATATGCAGATGAGAACTATTTTATTTTTTGACAATTATTTTTCAAATTCTTTGGCATTATGTATGTACTGTGTGTGAGCGTGTTTGGCATGTGTGTGCTCGCAAACTTACCGGTACGCTAGGCTCGGACACAGCGATGCTGTCGGGGTACACCGTGATCTTCACACACTGGTCCAGAGAGGCGGCGAAACGGTACGGCTCGTGTGCACGATTGCAACGGTTCCTCTGGGAGCATCTGAAGATGGGAGAACACATTTTTTTTTTGTATTTAATGTAAGAAAATAAAGGTGGTTGGAGGTTGATGATATCGTAAATCAAGAACTTTCAATTGAAGCATCAAGATAACTGGTGTTGGGAATTAGAGTTCATCTGTGAATGCCAACTGGTTCACTGCCATCTGCTTGTCACTTGCAATCAAAAGGAAGATGGTTATACCGTATGTGTGTGTTTTTTGATTTTTGTCCCATTACATTTGTGTTTGATCCCATTTTATACGTGTGACAGTTAATGTTCGTGCCTGCTTTTATTTGTATGGCAGAAAAATACACTCATGTAAATATGTGCGTTTCATGTGTTGAAGGTTTTATCAGGGTTGCAGTCAGTTTGGAACACCACAACACATTATTCAACATGTAAGTCGCTGTAAGTTTTTTTTTTTTCTGATCATCATTATTTGGCTTTCAATTAAATCGTACTCATAAAAAAATATGAAAAGTTAGATAAATATTTTCAACAATTTTGTTTCAAGACTTTGTTAAATGTTTTAACTTGTCTAAATCCTGAAAATTTAAAGTGAATATTCTCAGATTTCTGTAGTTCCCCATGAAAGCAGGCTGATTTGTCCCCCCCGCCCCAAAATAAGACATTTGCCAACATCTGCGTTTAAAAAATGAGCAAAAGTTTTTGCCAATTTTTGTGATGCATTAAAAACAAACAAGGTATCGAATAATAATTATTATTTTTCATATTGGCATAATGTCCAATTTTTGAAAAAGGGGATGGAAATTAAAACATTTTTTGAAATCCGATTTATCGATTAATCGACAATTATTAAAATCATCATGAGTTGAACCTGTAAAACTGTAAAATGTCTTATCTTAAATATCTAATGATAAACAAATCAACAGGGTTCTTTCAATCAACACAATACTTTAAAGTAAGCCGTTTATTTATTTTTTTTTAATTGAGACTGGTAGCGTGCTGAAATTTCTAAACAGAAAAAAAACCCTATCAAATCTACAAATGAGTTGTGCTGATCATGAATGGGAACGAGGATGAGAGGAAGAAGCAAAACATAGAAAACAATGGAGTTTTTGCCATTTGTTTACACCATGACACCTGACATTTTGAAAACCCATTGAAAAATCACATTTTTGTTTTTCATTTCAACCTTAAACATGTAGAACGTGTTTTCGGAGTGGAGATGCTCGCAGTGAACATGCGTATCACATTGTTATCAGTCATTTTATCTGCCCATCGTTTTGTCAACAATGACTTCAGAATGCGAAACGTTTTCTAGCTCTCTGACCTTCCACGCACAGCTCCGGTCGAGTATAAATGACACTGCTCCCTCCTAATGGCAATACCGTGCGTCTCCCACACGACGTCCCTCCAATCGACCACGTCCCTCATTAAAACTCCGCTTCCTTCCTCCTTATTAAACGTGTGTGTTCCCTCCCACAGTCCATCCTTATCCATAGTGTCTGGCCTGCTTGCTGTCTGTCTGTCTGCTCGCAGCAGCTTTAATTGGACTCTGGCGGGTCAGCCCCTGTCCACAGCGTCGGCTGATGGTCCACGACAAGCTGTGCACACGTGTCAATAGGGCCCATATCATGCTTCTGAAGCACACGTACTCACACCTGCTGAGTCTCAGTCACATCTCAATCCAACGAGTCCACGGGCAATTACGTTGCCAGAATTTCAGGTGGCATGATAAAGATTTTGCACGCGCACACACACAGCAGGCATATATTACAGTGACAGGCGCTGCACTCTCCAGGGGGTGGTGGGAGTTTAGAGAGCAGCAAAGTGCAGACTTCGTGTAGCGCGGTAGTAGCGTGAAGGTCCCACTGGGAAAGGAGTTAGATCTCACTTTTCTACACATGGGTGTTTATTGGTGCACTCTTAATGTCTCTCTATTCATTTTAGATTTTGAATATGAATTTCAGACAAGAAAGATGAGGACAAATTCTGATCATACTGTAGATGTATGGACAGTGGTACCTTATCTGACGGTGCCTCAACTTACACGTTTTTCAAGCTACAGCAAAGTACAGTATTCAGTGAATGCTGAGTGGCATACTGAGTTATGGCTTTAGTTTTGTGAGTTTCTTTCTTTCTTCTTCTTTTATTTATTTTTTTTGAACAAAATTGAATGTTGTCGGGCAAAATGTGATGAAAGAGTGGAGAATGGTGAGGTGAGTGTGGTAGGAGGGCAATGCAGGACTGCTGCCGTTGCCATGGTTTCGGGCCACGGCCATTATCTCTGTGCAGTTAGAGGCTGACCCCTCGCCTCTCTCATTAGGTGAGCGGCAAACGTTGACGAGGAGCCTTACTTCACGCAAATAAGTAGCAGAAAGGTGTACTTTGATTTTTGTCTTCCTTTTTTAAATAGAACTCCTATACGATCATGCTTTGCGCCTGATATGGAACATAAATAAGTGCACACAATACAAAAGGATGAGCACACGTCTCTCGATTTAAAATGGGCTCTCAGAAATCCTGCTGGCAATGACAAAAAATGGCAAGAAATGAAGGCGTCTATCAAGTAGATATAGCAATGGAGAGCAATAGAATTGTTCAGATTTTTTTCACACCGCCCCGATTGCTTCTCAACAGGTACGACAAGCGCCGAATTGAAGAGAATATGTATTTTAAAAATGACAATGTCTATATATCACGGAGTCAAAAATGATAAAAATTAGCTCAGAAAAATAAATAGTGCAAGAGAGTTCGCAAAGCGGCCGTGTACATGCAAGCATGCTTCCAATGTCGGGGCCTTTTTTAGAAATCAAATTATCTATAAGTCATTTATATTTGAAATTATGAACACAAAAGTCTTTTGGGATCAAAGTTTGGGATATGGTTGGAGTTTAAAGTATTAATGGAGGCTGGTCTTAACATTACATACACATACAAGCTCTTTGCTTTATTAAGGGAAGTTGCAAAACCAACAGTTATAATTTATTGGAACATAAACTCCCTCAGACGATGAACACATTTTTAAAATATTTACAGCGGCACCACTGCTAAATTTTATGCAGGCTATGCTTAATTTGTTTGTATAAAACATGAGAAAGCAGAATAACAGACTGCATTTGTAGCTCCTGCATGGGATCTATGAAAATATTGACAGACCTGCATGCTTGTGGTTAATAAAACAATAAAAACTGGTGGGAGGAGACAAATGCAGTCAGACTGCTGACAACCCCTGCAACAAGTACCCCTACATGCACTTATGCTTAGACTAATTATTCTTGTCAATTAATAGGAGCCCTGGCTTGACTTCCAAAACAAATACAAATGTCACGAGGAAAAAAAAAAAAACATACTCCCAGCTTGACTGGGACAATGAAACAATAACCCTGTAAACCAATCAAATGCGCAGGAGCCTTGAAAGCAAAGTGCCAAATCATTTCATTCAGTTCATTCCAGAATAGAAAAAAGGCAAATGTTAACTATATTTACACTCGTATGACAGTAAAAATATTATTGAGAGCAATGGCTAGAATTACTGCAGATTTCATGGTTGTCACAGTTTGATCCATGAACAGATTTTCATTATTTCACTGAAAAATAAAGTCTTCAAAAATTGGAGTTTAAGCGACTTCGGGAAGTAGTTGGACCTCAGAGGTTCCGATCACTGCAATTAAGGAATAGAAAAGAACATGATAGACCGTGTCGGGAAAATATTAACTGCACAATACATGGGAAGTCCAAAACTCTCGGTCAAGGATGATGTTTTCGATGGTGCCATCTGTCACCAGTTAAATACATTTGTCAAACAGCTCCAACTATTTGGAACACAAGAGCGAAGAGAGAACCCGTTGGTGCAAATCAGCAAGGTTGACTGACGACCAAACTCGACAGGAAACCCGCTTGTACAAATGATCGCCCTCATCATTCATGATCAATAAAATAAAACAAATTAAATCCTCAACCCAAAGCAATGAACTCAAGAAGAATCATGTTCCAAAGGGATAAGAAAAAGTCATGACAACTTTTCCAGTCTGACCTCCTTCCATTGTTCATAGTAATAACAGTCTCTTACACTTCACGTTATTCTTCCATCCCTTATAGTTACTGTCATTTCTGTTAAGTTCAAAGTCATCACTCAACAACAACAACAACAAAAAGAAGACAAAAGAAACAATAAGCGCTGATTTTACAGCACACATAAACCCTCTGACCCTGGTGGGATTAAGTCAAAGAAAATGAATGGATGGATCTTTACATGAAAATAAAGTACCGTGTTTCCCGTACTATAAGGTGCTTCGGAGTATAAGGTGCTTTACAGTACATTTAAAATACTACGTCCATGAAATTAGAATATTGATCATATATAAAGTGCATCGGATTATAAGGCGCACCGTCGGCTTTTGAGAAAATCAAATGCTTTTAGGTGCGCCTTATAATGCGGAAAAGACAGTACACTGATTTTCTGAAGACTGACTTATTTAGGTCGAGTGTGGGCTATATATCAAACACACGTATGTTTGATTCACTGGAAGCGGTGAACAATATCCCGCACGTTGAGTCCATTGAAGACTACATTGTCTTGCAACATTGGTTTGCTCACCAATCAATAACTTGGCCACATCTCTCGACGGAAAAACGTTCATACTCATGCTAACAGTGACTAAATAGCTTCCATCCCACGCCGGGTCTATGCCAGCTGTGTGTAACACTAAACAACATCAGACTTGCCACTGTGTCGCCGTATCCCCCGTGTTTGACCACAGGGGTAATGAGGTCTCTCTCCCTCCAGGTCCACTTGACATATGACTGGAATAGTTCAGGAGAGAGAGGTTCCAAAAGCACCTCAGCTGGCACCTACCAATGTGCTCTACATCGAGTCCCTCTCCCACATTTTAATAGTATCCAGTGTCAGTGCTTGTCAATCTGTGACTGATGGGCGATCGATCCAAAGTTTATCATCCCCCATCTCAAATGAATTTAGCTTGGACAGACTATGCTTGCTGCAAGGGACAACTTATAAAGAGAATGGACAGGTGTGTTGAATCCATCAATCATGGCATCCATCCACTGATCCATAGATGCATCGATCCATCTATCCATCCAAGCATCCATTTCCTATAATGTGTGTCCTCATTAGCGTCATGGGTGATCTCTGCCTTCTGCAGCTGACTTTGGGCAAGTAAATGAATAGCCCCAGCCAAGCCTGTGAACATAGCACCAAAGAAATCCAGACAAACTCAGCCACTTTCTTCTGAAATGTGGCAGCATTCCTCAACGACGGCCCGAGCATTAACATACGGTACTTTCCACAATGTAAAATCCTCTTTCGGGGCATGCCCGGGAGACTACTCTGCAACCTAACAACCTACGAGACACTGTCGATGAGGGAAAGCGGATGCTTTTTGGCTCGCGGTCAGACGAAGACTCAATGACACTGTCAGTGAGAACTGCCAATGAAGAGTGCTCAAGATGATGATGATCTCCCTTTGAGGTGCAATCAAAACGTTGGCGGGGTTGATGAGTGTGCGTCATCAAACACTCATTCTTCTGCTATCGTTCTCAGACCCCTTTCCTTTTCTTCCGAGAGCATGGGGGTGAACTAGCAGTTGCGGTTGATTAGAGGACCTCATTGCCTCCTGTGAATGGGACAAAGAAACTAGAAGGCAAAAGGAAGGGGACAGCGCGCCCCCCCCCTCCCCTCAACGGCCATCTTGTCACCTCACTTACAATCACGGCTGTAGAGCAGGTCGATGGCTCTCTGGGTTCAATTAACTACCAATGAAGGTAAATAGAGAGAAAGATGTTGTAGGACGAGAAGAAATAAGGATGGATTTGGTGGAAGGCAGCTGTGAGCTGAGTCGGGGGTTGACGGGAGGTGGGGGGGCGATCAAAGAGAGTGATGTTTACGTGCGGGAAAGCAAGCATCTCTGGCGTGCGGAGGAGCTCATTCAAGAGGGGGAACGTATTCAGCGCGAGATGAGATGAGTGGCGTATCTTAGATGTGAACTGTGCTTTGGCAGGGGGTACTCAGACATGGGAAAGATAATTTAGGAGAATCAACAGCTTGGGGTTAGTAAGGGATGGGGGGGAGTAGGGATCAGGGGGTGATCACAGCTGTGGGTGGCAGCACAGCTGGCGAGACATGTCATCTCGAATGCTCGAGATGAAGGCACGCTCTCGATGAAGGCGGAAGGGTGCAGTCGCTCGGGATTGACTCGTGCTCTTTGTTTGTTGGCACAACCAAGGGGACTTTATCATTGCATCGCTTCATCCACATCCGCTCTGAGTTAGCATACCTTGCGGAATATTCCAAAAAATAAGTGTATGCGCGCTGAACATAACCATCAAACTTGAATCGGGCCGGATTGATGCCTGAAATATGTCGGCAACTGTTGGAGTAGAGCTGACAAGAATGTTCTACTTACTTCAGTTCTGCAATTGTTAAGGCTCTTGTTTCTTTCCCGTAGAGACGACGAGCCCCTGCCATAGACGACTAAAACTCTTGAGCTCATATGCCACATTTGATTTTTAAAATTGAGAGCTCAATGGTATGAATCAGCCACCAATTTGATGGCGTGACGGTTTATATTTAAAACCCATGAGGCTTTTCAGCCCAAATGTGCCTGCGCAAAAGTGGATGATCGGTAAGAGCAAATTACGGCATAATGATGTTCTCAGAACTTCTCCTTCTATATTGTGGGTTTAATGGCTCATTACGAGTCATGAGGGGTCCATTTCGAGCGAACACAATAATAAGGGACCGCATTTGTAAAATTTGCACAAAATGTGCAGTGTCACCAAACTGCTGTCAGAAGAGTTCATCATCACCGTCGTCATTGTTCCTGCAGGAACTTTCTGGGCTCGTGTTGACAGGGGCGCTGCCACACTCATGGAGGGGTCAGGACGATGTGAAGGGGATTTGGGGCAAGGACAGGTGGTCTTTGAAGAACAGATGGCTGCCTGTTAACCTTCTTTCCCCCCCCAAATGTACAGTACAGGGGTCCGCACGTGTGTTTGGACACGTGTAACGGCAGACAGACCGACAGATAGACAAGACACGCACACACATATACACACACACACCCAAGCTAATGAGACAGACAGATTTTAGCACTCCACAGCTGCTTGACCACTTTAAAATCATCACTCTCAATTCTAGTGGCAACTCTGCCTTAGGGGGAGAGAGTGGCACCCTGACAAAACAGACCATATGGCAACATTATTTATAGCCAATATGTATTTTGTATTTCAGACAGCGCAGCGCTTTAACTGCAAAGTAGACAATTCTTCTTTCACAATCCGAGTGTCGTTTTACACACATCCCAACAGCGGTTTTTGGCAAATCCTTATTTGTGTGATCAACGCTTAGTGAGTCAAGAAGAACTGCAGACTCATAAAAATTGTGACATAAAACAGCATTTGTATGACAACAGACATTTAGTGTATTATTCCACATCGAGTGGTGTCTGCAGGTAGTGCCCAAGTCTTATGACTCTGTTATTGAATTAGCTCGGGAATGACAGGTGCACTTACACAGATTCTTACTGTATGGGAGAAATATTCATAATGATAAAATTTTGAATATTTCAAAAAGAGACCAAAACTATTCTGATACTCCAAATGGGTCAAGAACAGCTACAAATTTACTTTGGGTGCACCTTTCCATAGGCGTTTTTGGCAAAGCCGCCCTCGGTTTAAGGGGTTAATAAGAACAAATAAAGTTTCCCCCCCCCCCCCCCAGGAGTGCGTATGAAACAGGCACCTATTCACATTAATCAGTACCCAAGAAGTCATGTTCACTTAAAAAAAGTTAGTGATGCCTGTTCTACATTAAAATGCAGACTAAGTTGCAGATTGAATTTTTGATTTTTCTTTCTTTTTCTTTCTTTTTATTTTTTTTGTTTCCAATCTTTAATTCTTTTGTCAGATTTTGCTTCGGCTCGTGCTGCATTTGACACAAACTCTACAGTTTTATCGAGCTTACAGTATACCTGCTGTAACATGATGGTATTAGTCATATGGCGCCACCTGTTTATTTGAGTTGCGATATTTATTTATTCAAATGGATGGTGCATTAAACGTCTATGTATGGGTGGGGGGGGGGGGCATTTGAGGAAATACAGCAGGTAATGTCACCAGGATACTTCACTGCGTTTTAACTGCTATGTGACCAAAATTGTGTACTTTTGTTTCCCCATGGCATCTTTCAAAGGCAGCAGATGTAAAACTCCCAACCACCTAAGTTGCTTAACAGCTTCAGCCCCTCCCTCACCCGCACAAAAGCATATGATTACCATGCAAGCATGGAAGCTAATCTGGTACTTAAATGATCTCCATGTAAAGGCACGCAGACAGTAACGAATACAGAGTTCCCCAGCCCATGACCCCGCCCGCCCCCCTACCCCCCTTCCCACCTATGCAGGCACATTTTGAATTATCCTGTCGCTAGGCAATTATTTGTTCTGTCCCGGCTTTGGAGTGATGCAAATTACTTTAAGTGCACTTTGGGGCCACCGTCGCGATAATGATGATTGCAGCTATGCTCTGACACACACACACAAATATTCGCCTATACCTTTAGTGAGATGGGCTGCTTTTGCAGCCCTCAAACCTTAAAAAAAAAGGAGTACTCAAAATGTGGCAGCTGACAAACAACTCAGACTGATGACTGCGTGCTCAAGAAACAAAGACCAGACAAGATAGGAATGTTTTTCAACCTTTTTCGGGACTGTGCCGCATTCAAATTCTGTCCTCACTGCTTCAAGATATCATCTCATCAAGCCCACTTACCTTTACAACAAATGGAAGCAATCATTTTCTCCCCCCTCCCTACCTGTAATTACATCTCTGAACCAGGAGGTGTCAGACCATCATTCGTCGTTCAGCCTTATTGAGTCATACTGATTACACAGTCAATCAAAGTGAGGAAATGTAAGGGGATGCAAAAGTGGTCTCATTTCCTCCTTTACTCAGACTTTAATGTTTGGGACTTACATGTTGTGCAGCACACACCAGCCACAGTGCGGGTCCCCGGAGCTTAGACACTCTCCACACGTCCCGTACTGCTCACATGACTCGATGGGAACTTGGGTCACCTAGAAGCAAGTAGGAAAGCCAGGAATCAATTCAGAAATCTTTGCAAACATGTATAGATTTGACAGGGAATTTGTAATCGAGCTCGCGATGAGCGGTGAGCTTTTTTCAAGGTGATATATTCGAAATTAGTCCGTCTGTTAAGGTGATTATGAAAGCTGACGGTCCCGCACCAAACTAAATAAATTTATGTATTCACATTTGTGTAGAAATGTGCACCAAAATGAATGGTTTTTATTTTTTTAGATGGACTATATTTTTGGAAATAGTTGTGCAGTTTTTGCAGAATCACTAACAAACCAACCAACAAGACAATCTGAAACGTTTGTTTTTTTTTTTGAAAAAAACAACGCAGTATGGCAAGAGAGTCTGCAGCTCCAAGCAAAATACCGCTTCATATTCATCTACTCAAGTAAAAAAGCAATTCCAGTCAGCTTATTTTTGTTGAGAAAGCCCACCAGATAAAAACTATTATTTAGACAGCCGTCTATGTTGCACCAATAAACGCTCTTGGCAATATTTCCATTCCAAACATCATCTTTCGGGTTTTTTTTCCCCCCTTTTCTTCTGCTGATCTCATGCGAGCCTTCAGCTGTTGGTGCCGATGAGATGAAACATACAACCACAATCAAATTTCGCAACGACATTCTTCACAAACCGAATGATCGCTCTCATGCAACTACAAATGACAACACTGCAACAGCGGTTACCATCATTCACATTATGCGGTCATTTTCCTGACTCAAATGATCCACTTCAACTCACTGTTGATTCTTTTCTTCCAGTGAATAATATGAATGGCTTGGCTACTTGTTTGTACGTCGCTGTCAACTAGCAGGCAACTGTCGCCTTGATGGCCAGCCAGAGAACCAGCAGTGAGCAGCTGGGATCAGTTGGCCTGCAGTGCAAGGCTTCTCATGCCATCACTTGGCTTTTGTCTGCACCAGGGCATCTGTCCGCCAAGGTAAAGGCAGTGCCTGGCCAGGCTTTAAAAAAAAAAAAAAAACACACACACACAAAAGTGTCTTTTTGCGAGGTTAAGATGTGAGAACACAAAAATGAGACAGCCATCCAGTTGTCAGAGGCCAAGTTTAAGATCTTACGGGGATATTCTTGTTCATTGCGGAGAAAACACAGTGACGCCGCTTTAGATAAAAAAGATGCGAAGGATATTTTTTTCAGAGTCCGATGATCATCTCACTCCTGTCTTTCTTTCCTCTCTATTGTCTCGCGGGCTAATGACAACAACTTCTGACAGAGTGCAGCCACGATCAATAGCGCATGAGCTGCTGCTCTGCAATTGACGATGGATCGAATGAACGGGTGAAAATAACATTTGGAGTCATTTTGGCACCCTGTGCACAGGGCTGACGACTGTGTGAAATGTAATGAGGTGAGCTTTTCTAGCCTGGAAAAAAACGAGAGCGCAAAGGAAGAAAAATATGTGCTTTGCTCCGGTGAAGACAGTTGAGAGGTTTCAATAAATCTAAACGGCATATTTCCATAAATAGTTCGATGAACACAATTTTCCGTCTTGCGTGATTAATATCACAGCTCTTTTTGTCAACACAAGATTTAAAGTCATTGAATAACAGTTATTGTGCATGTGTTTTGGTAATCATCAGAAAATTGAGAGCGTTTGAAGAATACATGAATCATGTTTTTGTAAATATCAACAATAGGTGTGCTCCAGTCTGATTTTAACCGGATTTCTCAATTGCGCGGTTGTAATCATTTTCGATATCAAATAGCTTTCCAGTAGTGAAGCCCTTATAGCGATGGAGCATTAGTGATCGCAGACGCTACATTTTCCCCGAGCAGTTTGAAACCTTAACTGCAGCTCATCTATTTGACATCCCGTATTTTGTACTGTCGCTATCTTCTGTCTGGAGCTCCCCTCTCCCTAGAAAATGTCTGCAAATGATGCTGAGTGGCATGGATTATGCTAAGCGCGCAACTGGATAGCAGTGACACAGGAGGGGGATGGGGTGTGTACATCTCGTCATGGCCAGACCGTAACAAATCCATGCCAGTTATTGAGTATTGTCGGAAAAATGAGAAGACACAATAAGAAGCTGAAACGTAACCACGAGCTAGCTATATTATTCAGATATTCATTGCGCAGATGATGTATAATGAATATGACGTGATATCTTGTGAACAAATATATCAGAGACGAGACCGATGACTAAATCTGACATATAATACATTTCTTTGACGCACACCGTTCAGTTATGTTAATAACAACAGTGCTGTGACTGCGCTGTGACACTGATACTGTATTGAAGTGTCATAAGAAACACAAAGACAAAGCGTTTCGATTGAGCTACTCACAAAATTGTGATGTCTTTTTTTTTTTTGATGCTGTACCCAAATAATGTAGCTCTGATGTAATTTTCAAGTGTAGTAAAAGTCACTTGTCCAATGCTGGAATGAGGTTTTTGATGATGCAAACAAATAAGTTGACACATGTATCTATGACGACGTTTGAGTTTTTGGACACACATCACGTTTCTTTTGTTTAGTCTTGAATAAACCTAATGTATAAGTCTTTGATTTTCCTAACTGTACACCCGGTACACAAACTGTAATACAATTTAGAGACTTCAATGAATCCAACATATTGTACAAACAAGCAGAGCTGACATACTGTCCTGAATATTCAAATCCAAGACCTTCTGTTTGGGGCAATAAGGCTACGCACTCATCCACCGAGTCGCTCCATCTCAATATCATATTAAATGTAGCTGACAGCAAACGCTGGCATCAGCTGCCGTGAAGAACACTCTTCCAGACTGTTATCATATCAACTCTTTGTTCAGACCTTGCTCCTCAGAGGCTCAATAACCCCCCCCCCCCCCCCACCTGTTTGAACCCCTACAGCAATAGAGTGACGAGACGAGGGGGAGGTTTATAGTTGAGGGAGGAGGGACAAAGGGGGCCATTGACACAGCGGGACAATCTTCACACTGTGCTGCCTCTCTGCCACGGACGCTCCTGTTAGACTAACTCCCCCCCTCATCACCTCAAGGAGGACTCGCTTGGGGACAAACAGGTGGCGCGCTGTAATGAGTTGCAGACACGGTCACATCAGTGGCAGAGGCGGTGACTGATGACGAACACGGCCGCCGGCAAACAGCAAGTTGCAGCAAACGCAGTTGGACTCATGTGCAGCCCGGTCTGGTTCAATCTATCTGACCCATTAGCTAGACCACAAGTGTTGTCCTAGAATACACACACCTTTGGGAAATTTAATTACCAGATCCTGCATAAACCTTGTTTTATATCCACAAAGGGTCTTTTCCTTAGCAGTTTACTGAGCCCATACACTCCATTCACTTGACTGCCTCTTATTAATCATGTTTATCACTTATCCAATAATAAAGTGATTTCTTAGGTGACCATGAGAAAATGTGATTTATTTTGCTATGACTGCAGAGAGACATGAACACATATTTCTTTCTATCCTTGAAACGTCAATTTCAGTCGGACTAACGCGATAATTAAAGTATTCCTGAGTGAGGAGGCAGCTCCTGAAGGTGTGGGAGAAAGTGGAACATGGTGTTGGGGGGCAGCCAGACACAAAATGAACAGGGGGCTGTTCCAGGGACACAAATAAAAGAGAAAAATGATCATGAAAAAAAAATAAAGTATTTACTGCTGCATAGTGTTCTGAGCGCAGCATGGGCCAGTGGTGCTGTAAGAGTGGGGAGCCGGGCGGTGTTGGGCGGAATACAGCAGCTGTTGCCCAGCACACGCTACAGTCACTCAACACAGCAGGGCTGCACAATGATGCCACTCCCCCGGTGTGTATGTGTGTGTGCGCACAAAAGTCTACCCAAATCATTGTTTTTGGGGGCAGATGCACAGTAGTGGCCCGGATCACCTCTGCTGACCTGTGGGGGAGTGTCAGCAAGAGAGCCCTCCACTCCCGGCAAATGAATGCTAATACAATAGCAGTTGAAGACGACCTAAGCAGGGGGTGTTATTTAAGAGCTGGAGTCGCACTCTATGGCAATGTCAGTGATTGGCAGCAGAAGGGTTAAAACAACAGTGTACTCAAGTTCAGGCTGAATGGGCCTCCGATGTCAATGGGGCTTTGGATGTGTCAAAAAAAGTGACAGTGGGCTGTCATGTGGGAAAACAGCTTCAGTTGGATGCCACATTGGCTTTTAATACGCTGAACAGGGGCTTTCTTTTCTATTTAACTCATTCACTCCCAAAGACGTTTTTAAACGTCTTTTCAGACTTGGTCTAGAATTGGCTGGTACTGAATGAGTTTTAAGCATAACAAAAAAGTGAAATTTGGTTCTGAATTGAGGAATGCTAACATTACCATGAACCACCAACCCCGGTGTAAGATCACATTCAGTCAAATTCTCACTCCGCTGTTTATATGATAGCTTTGAAGGCAGGAGTGTCGGCGGTGGTATGAAGGTGTTTCAGCGGCGGCGCTGACAATGTACGTGCTCTTGAGAGAGTGGCTTTCATTTGTTTCGGTGTCTTTGTGACAGAAGACAAATGACTCCATTTCAGCCCATCCACGCCGCTGTCGTGAGACCCGGCCAACGTTCGCCGCGGCTCGGTGATGGATGGCTGAGCAGCGGCGGCCGAGGAGGAGAAGAAAGAGACGGAGAGAATAAAGGTGGATAAAGGAGGTTGAAGTGAAGTGGAAATGTCCCATCGCTCTGTTGTTGGAGGAGACCTGCTCTATGTGGTGCCATATGCGCCTTTCTGTGACGAGGCGAGGAACAGAAGAAGAAAAAAAAAAAAAGTCCCACTGTCAGCAGTAATGCGCAGGAAGCTATTTTGTGGGCTGTTTCCAAGGCAACGGTCCCGGTTCTGACCTCAACGAACAATCCCGCACATACCCCGCCGCACCTCCAACCATCAAAACCCCTCGGCACTGCATGGTGAAACAGCTGGCACCTACGGGATCTCCTTTACCTCCTTTTAAAGATGTATAGACATGCACATCGACTCCTCCGCCCCACGTGTTCTATTTTTAATGAGGGCTAGCCAGGCTACCACATCACTGGAATGAGCAACATCGATCACCAACACAATACCATTGCAGCAGAGAGGGGAGAGCGAGGCTGAAGAGTATCAGCAAGTGTTTGCAAAGGACATGAGCACAAAAGAAGAGCAAATACTCCCAGCTCAGAAATCTAAGGGCCCCTAAAGATCCCCCACCGCCCAGAAGCCAGCACTTTCTGCTTTAATCCGCACTTCTTGTCCCACTGAGAGTCCAGAGAACAATGGCCAAATCTCACATCTTCCCTCTGCCACGCAGGCGAGCATGGTGCCTCAGAAGATGAGGTACAAGTTTAGAGCCTTCTGTGGAATGCAAGAAAGTCACTGGAGAGCCATTCTAATTGATACACCTCCAGTAAAGTCATTACTACAAAACAGAAAAAACAAAAAAACACAGCGACAAAACACTACTCTCCTTTATGTAAGCCAATGTAGTCTCAAGATATTTGATGCTTTGTTTGCATGTTCTCCCTGTGCTTGTGTGGGTTTTCTCCGGGTACTCCGGTTTCCTCCCACATTTCAAAAACATGTATGGCAGTTTAATGGAACACTCTTAATTTTCCCCTGGTGTGATTGTGAGCGCGGATGGTTGTTCGTCTATGCGTGCCCTGCGATTGGCTGGCAACAAGTTCAGTTTGGCCGAAGACAGCTGGGATGGGCTCCAGCACGCCCCGCAACCCTTTTGCGGATAAGCAGATCAGAAAATGGATGGATGGATGGATATTTTAAGGCAAAATAATTTCATATTGTAACGTTAATCAATAAAACTTTTCAGTTCAAGCTAAACACTTTACAAAGTTTGTGTTGAGCTGGATGAGAGAAATGTTTGGCCTTGAGAGGAGTGACGAGAAGTTCTTCGGAATCTTCGGATAAAATAGCCTTTGGATTCATACCAATTAACCGGCTTGGATTTAGGGACACAATGGGCATAAGTGGTGAAAAGGTCCACTGAGCCCTTCGCTTTGCCACAACCGCTGGGATGTTTACTTCCAAGCCACATTGTGGGAGCAAGTATGAAAAAGTAATTAACGGCATCCACATGTGGACAGAACAGGAGGACATCAAGATCCAAAATAAAACAAAGAAACTCAACGCGAGGTCAGAAGTCCAACTGTCTCCCTGCCCGCAGACGGCTCTATTTCACAGTACAAGGAAGTGCTTTCACAGCGTTGCCGTTGCAGATGTCAGGGGGCTCACTGACAAGCCGTTTGACACAAACACATTTTGTCTCGAAAAATACAGCATTGATTTTCTTTGTCCTGCTCTTCATTAAACTGCAGTGTGGGGAGCCGGTGAAGGATGGGTCGGGGGGGGTTGAAGGGAAAGTTAGGGAATTCAAAGATGTACAGTAATGCGCACAATGGTTCGATCTCCCTTAAGATTTGTTATTTTGTCAATGCTAGAATGACCACAGTGTCTTCCATCTTCTTGGAAGCATTAAATGATCTACCTGGGAAAATACAGTTTATTTGGTAGCAAGCATTAAGGATAAAAGAACAGTCAGAGGGTCACTCACAACTTTTCACTAGGTGGCAGTGCATGCAGGCAAAAACGGCTAACGACGCTTAAATGTGATATAAAATATTACCCGTATTGTATTTAAATAGGTTACGATGACAAACACTTGACCTTGTTGTTTCCTACAGGATCATTTAATTCTCATGCACCTTTATCAGTAAGTGCCCTGCAAAGGGTAAGCGTATATTGACAGGAGACCACATTTCAAAATGATATGGTTGAGAAAAGGGGAGTTTTTATTGTGACTGCCGGCTGCTTTGGTCCTTGTCTACGTGACAAAATCAAAGGGTAAACAACAGACATACACATGTATTTTGTTCATTGCATTTGATCAAGGCTTTGGGATGTGGGGCGAGTGGAAACATCAGCAAGGCAGTTTTAGGTCATTTTTTTGGGGGGGGGTTGGTTTTTCAATCCAAAATAGCTATCTTTCTTCATCTTTCATGAAGCCATCAGATCCCTTCCTTCCTTCCCAACTTCCTCTCTTGCATGGTGACTAATTAGACCTGACGTGAGTGAGCGTCGTCTCACATTACAGGATTAATCAACAGGAGGTCCCTGACGAGTCTCCAAATGTCCGCTTTCCAAACTTTGTTTTATCTCTCAAATTCACTTCTATGCAAGACAAGCTCCCCAAATGTTATTTCGATGCAAAACAAACACAAACAAGTTTTTTTTCGGGGTGGGGGGGGGGGATTTAGAAAGTATTGAATGAATTCCAACCGAAAGTGTCTAGAGAATTTAGTACCTCCTCTTGGCACGGCAAGGATGGTGGGGACTCCTCGGGAGTATGAGTGTGGAGAAAAAAGGGGAGGAGGAGGTCAGACGTCGGCCTCACTGACCGCCGTTTGAACTCAAGGGACGGTGCCGCATTAATGCTGACCCTCTGGTCATCACGGAGAATATAAAGAGGTAATAATATAGTTCAAAGTGTTCTGATAGGCGGCCCGGTGGTCCAGTGGTTAGCACGTCAACCTCACAGTGCAGATGTACCAGGTTCAATTCCAGCTCCGGCCACCTCCGTCCTCCCACATTCCAAAAACATGCATGGTAGGCTGATTCAACACTCAAAATTGTCCCTAGGTGTGAGTGCACTCATTAGTGTCTCATCTCATCTGGACCTAACTTTTGTTCTTTTCCCACGTCCAGCATGAGAATTTCTCACACAGGTCAGCACTCCGGAAACATGAGACGCAAATTCACCTTGAAAAGTTTGAAAGCCGACAGAAATAAATACTTGATGAACAGCATGGTGGCATGAAGAGACGCTGCCTTAGTTGGAAGAGAAGAGATGCGGGGATGCAGGATTTCGACTCCACTGAAGATTGAGGGGCAGACACAGGAAGCAGGGGAAGAACAAGAAAAAAACGTGCGGCTGGAGAGGCAAGACAGAAAGCGAGTGATCAGGGAGGAGAAACAAGAGGGGGGTGCAGACAGAAGAGGAGAAACAGAAAGAGAAAAGGAAGGAGATACATGGCATGGAGAGAAAAAGAGGGCGGAGGACAAATGATGAGAAATAGTCCAAGTCATAGACCCAGGAGGAGACACAGCGAGAGAAGCAAGATCGGAAATAGAAAACGTTCAAAGAGATGCAGGAGAACACAGAAAAGGAGAAATAGAGGAGACAAAGGGGAAGACACATGAGGAGACCTGGGAGGAGATGCAGCGATGGGTGGGTGGGGGGGGGGCAGAGAAAAGCAAATTGGAGGAGTCACAGGAGAGTAAGCAGGATGAGACAAGTTGATGCCCATGTGGGGGACAGAGAGAGTAAAGCCAGGCTATAAGCAGGAGTCAAGGCTTGGGGAGGACAGAATCGGTCCAGAATAGAAGACATACTGCAGCGGGGTGGGTGGGGGACAGAAAAGTAAGCAAAAGTGTGATGAGGAGAAACAAGAGTGTATAACACAAAAGAAGTGAATGAATCAAGATGCGTGCAGTTTAAAAAAAAAGTCAAAGCGGTCGATGCTGTCAGGAGCGTCTCAATTATTTATGTCCTCAATCATCTTTAGGACAAGCAAAGGAGTCAGGCGATACTCCAAGACTGAGCAGTCCACCCAAAACCTCCTTTCCCTCGTCCTCTCCCAACTAAATAAGGCACTCATTAATAAGGCAAAATTAAGTCAATGGGGTAAGCGTGGCCTGTCGCAGAATTCCTGGATTGGTTGACATGCGTATGTCGCCATTGGTGATATCAGTTCGAAACATGATACAATAAAGCGTGTATTCGTTGTTTAGTTCCACACCAAGTGGACTCGTTGCCAACGCACGGCAAGCATCATAAGCGGGCATAAAAGCCAACGACAACCGGTACTCAAGCAAGATCACATCCTTTCTTCTTGAATGCGTTTTATGACTATGTTTACTTTCTGTCAGTCCGCTCGTCACACATGACTCTCCTCCAGCTTGCCGCGGGCTTGGCGAGGGTTAACTCCTGACACCGGAATTTCGATGAATTTTCGACTGTCTGTCAGCGTGTGTGTGTCTCTCTCTCTCTCTCTCACGGCAGGACGCCCGACTGTCAATGCGGCCGCTAATGAGGAAGCCGTCAAGGCCATCCATCGCGCATCAACGCGCGTGAGAGTGTGTAGTTGTTTGCGTGCGGTATATAGGAAGTGCGTGATGGATAAGGGGTTCTCCTTGGTACGCTTAATGGATGCCTGTCAATGAGCACGTGTATTGATCAGAGGGGAAGGTCCACAGAGGGTCTCCACGACGCTTATGTCTGATGGTGTGTCTACATAATGCAAACTGTAAACGAAGTGCACACAAGTCTCCGTGGACAATCGTAACCCTCCACCCCCCACCCCCCTCCTCACGGCAAAGAAAGGACACGTACTAACATAGAGTACAAATAGCTGCATGTGAAATTACATTTTATTCTAGTACGGAAAAAAAAAAAATGTTCCCTAGACTCAACACCCGCGCATCACACTGCACCCCCACAGGGGGACCCGCCCCGCTATTTGAGAAGGACTGGCATGGATAGATGAACAAAGATTCATTATTTGAAGTAAATAAATCATTTTCGGAAGAAGTGAATTGGATAATTTCCTGCAGCACACCTGATGCCTGATCGTTCAGCACACAGTAATGTGCCACATGGCACTTGGGTTGAGAATCAGTGCTCGACTGTGCTGTCCTCGTATAATTAACTGGTTTTTGCCCACCATGCTTCCTTCCATACTGTGTAGTTCTTCACAGACATTGGTCAGAAAAATACTTCACAAGACAATTTAAAAGGGCGGCACTTTTGAAATTAAATTCCACAAAGTCATAAAATTAAAAAAATAAAACATCTGGGAAAATTATGACCCTCCATGTGACCAACATGACATTTTTCTAACCACTACGCATTGCACGACCTACTGCAGTTGATGAATGTCTAACTAAACAGAGGATCAGCACCTCAAGTTTACGAATTCATCATCAAAACTCATGTTCAACTGCTTGCCATAATGTAATGTTTTCTATTTTTCATTGTGTTGCTGGGTAGCATTTTTTTGGCGTAATTTCTTGAGTGTGTCTCACAAATTTGTGAGTGTATGTCTCCATCACAATCCTATTTCCTGTTGTACATTGTTAGCATCACCTTATTACAATGGTAGAGATTTGAACAAATAATTGCCAGTTGTGTATGGCGATGATTTGGTCTCCCTGTGAAGAGGCGCTGTGGGTGAGTAGAAGAAGAAGATAGCCACTGATCTCCAGCAGTGAGAGGTAAAAAGCCGACATGTCTTTGTTTGGCAGGAGGAGAAAATCAACATAATGTGCCCAAACTGCCTAGGGTAAGTGTGCACGTGTGTGTGTGTGTGTGTGTGTGTGTGTGTGTGTGTGTCAGACAGGCGCTGCCAAATTAACTGCTCCCCATTTGCTTCAGCTAGAATAAATAAATCCTTCATCTGTGAGTTCTCCCGCCTTTCAGGGCAAATTACAGCTGTTGCATTGGATTTCCGACCTAAATCCCGCACACAGCTCTGCGGGCCTATCTGTTCCAGCAAGGTGATACCCATGTGGCTGTACATATCTGATTTACAAGTCAAGAAGAAGAGTAATATTTCAACAGGCTGCCTTATCTGGCCTGTGTTTTTTCAAATATTCCTCCTGCAATATTGCAGAGAGATACGCCATCCATCCATCCATCCTCCTTTAGTGTGACTACGAGCATTCAAAAGCAGGTGTTTTTCTCCCGGTATTTGTCAAGAACAGTCCACAAAAGTCAATTTCGTCGCAGTACATGAATCACATCAAGACGCCGCCCTCCCACTCGTGATTAATGGGCTCCTAGAGAACATGTGGGATGCTGCCCCGTCCCCGAATAACCACATCCATTGATTCTAACCGCATTCTGATCCTGTATTTGAGTTGAAAAGCCACAATAATGTGTACGAATTGACGCCTATAAGGCTGGTCAGCACATCGCAACATATCATTAGTAATGTACCAGTTCGCCCTCTGGTGGCTGTAAGAGACTTTGAAATGACAGCGGAACAATGTGATTGGATGCAGAAAAAGGTGATGTTTGTTGTTATCATTGTTTTATGACTTGCGACTGGCTGACAACCAGTTCAGGTCTCTCATGAAAAATCAGTTGGGATCTAGCTCATCCACAATTCTAATAATAATATAAAAAAGGGCTAAATCTTGTTTTATGTGTTAATATAAATAAGACAGATTTTTGATGAAATATGATCTCTCACTCTAGGGAAAAGTGGAACAGGTGAAAAATGAGTTTCTCCAAAACTCATTTTTAATGTTATAGGTGTCAATGAAAATTCTTGACTTATGTCCTTACTTGTAAAAATCAGACATTTTGTTTTTACATCTTGAACTTTACAGCAAAACATGCAAAGTCGACAAGTAAAAAAAAAGAACTCGAACAGCAATTAGAAGGCAGCAAGCAGGCCCTCTCTCAGGTCCAACATCCGTGGCCTCTGACCTCACAAATGGACAGAAACTCCCACTGACACACTCCGACATCTTGTACAAAGTCTAAAAGGGAAAGGAAAAAACTAGCGAACCAGGGAAAGATGCAGACACACACCGAGTCTGCGACATTGCATCCATCACCAGAACTCACACTGACAGCTTTGCCAAAGGGAGCTACAGGGGAGAAGACCGAAAGGACACGTACTAACATAGAGTACAAATAGCTGCATGTGAAATTACATTTTATTCTAGTACGGAAAAAAAAAAATGTTCCCTAGACTCAACACCCGCGCATCACACTGCACCCCCACAGGGGGACCCGCCCCGCTATTTGAGAAGGACTGGCATGGATAGATGAACAAAGATTCATTATTTGAAGTAAATAAATCATTTTCGGAAGAAGTGAATTGGATAATTTCCTGCAGCACACCTGATGCCTGATCGTTCAGCACACAGTAATGTGCCACATGGCACTTGGGTTGAGAATCAGTGCTCGACTGTGCTGTCCTCGTATAATTAACTGGTTTTTGCCCACCATGCTTCCTTCCATACTGTGTAGTTCTTCACAGACATTGGTCAGAAAAATACTTCACAAGACAATTTAAAAGGGCGGCACTTTTGAAATTAAATTCCACAAAGTCATAAAATTAAAAAAATAAAACATCTGGGAAAATTATGACCCTCCATGTGACCAACATGACATTTTTCTAACCACTACGCATTGCACGACCTACTGCAGTTGATGAATGTCTAACTAAACAGAGGATCAGCACCTCAAGTTTACGAATTCATCATCAAAACTCATGTTCAACTGCTTGCCATAATGTAATGTTTTCTATTTTTCATTGTGTTGCTGGGTAGCATTTTTTTGGCGTAATTTCTTGAGTGTGTCTCACAAATTTGTGAGTGTATGTCTCCATCACAATCCTATTTCCTGTTGTACATTGTTAGCATCACCTTATTACAATGGTAGAGATTTGAACAAATAATTGCCAGTTGTGTATGGCGATGATTTGGTCTCCCTGTGAAGAGGCGCTGTGGGTGAGTAGAAGAAGAAGATAGCCACTGATCTCCAGCAGTGAGAGGTAAAAAGCCGACATGTCTTTGTTTGGCAGGAGGAGAAAATCAACATAATGTGCCCAAACTGCCTAGGGTAAGTGTGCACGTGTGTGTGTGTGTGTGTGTGTGTGTGTGTGTGTGTGTCAGACAGGCGCTGCCAAATTAACTGCTCCCCATTTGCTTCAGCTAGAATAAATAAATCCTTCATCTGTGAGTTCTCCCGCCTTTCAGGGCAAATTACAGCTGTTGCATTGGATTTCCGACCTAAATCCCGCACACAGCTCTGCGGGCCTATCTGTTCCAGCAAGGTGATACCCATGTGGCTGTACATATCTGATTTACAAGTCAAGAAGAAGAGTAATATTTCAACAGGCTGCCTTATCTGGCCTGTGTTTTTTCAAATATTCCTCCTGCAATATTGCAGAGAGATACGCCATCCATCCATCCATCCTCCTTTAGTGTGACTACGAGCATTCAAAAGCAGGTGTTTTTCTCCCGGTATTTGTCAAGAACAGTCCACAAAAGTCAATTTCGTCGCAGTACATGAATCACATCAAGACGCCGCCCTCCCACTCGTGATTAATGGGCTCCTAGAGAACATGTGGGATGCTGCCCCGTCCCCGAATAACCACATCCATTGATTCTAACCGCATTCTGATCCTGTATTTGAGTTGAAAAGCCACAATAATGTGTACGAATTGACGCCTATAAGGCTGGTCAGCACATCGCAACATATCATTAGTAATGTACCAGTTCGCCCTCTGGTGGCTGTAAGAGACTTTGAAATGACAGCGGAACAATGTGATTGGATGCAGAAAAAGGTGATGTTTGTTGTTATCATTGTTTTATGACTTGCGACTGGCTGACAACCAGTTCAGGTCTCTCATGAAAAATCAGTTGGGATCTAGCTCATCCACAATTCTAATAATAATATAAAAAAGGGCTAAATCTTGTTTTATGTGTTAATATAAATAAGACAGATTTTTGATGAAATATGATCTCTCACTCTAGGGAAAAGTGGAACAGGTGAAAAATGAGTTTCTCCAAAACTCATTTTTAATGTTATAGGTGTCAATGAAAATTCTTGACTTATGTCCTTACTTGTAAAAATCAGACATTTTGTTTTTACATCTTGAACTTTACAGCAAAACATGCAAAGTCGACAAGTAAAAAAAAAGAACTCGAACAGCAATTAGAAGGCAGCAAGCAGGCCCTCTCTCAGGTCCAACATCCGTGGCCTCTGACCTCACAAATGGACAGAAACTCCCACTGACACACTCCGACATCTTGTACAAAGTCTAAAAGGGAAAGGAAAAAACTAGCGAACCAGGGAAAGATGCAGACACACACCGAGTCTGCGACATTGCATCCATCACCAGAACTCACACTGACAGCTTTGCCAAAGGGAGCTACAGGGGAGAAGACCGGCATTGTGGGTTTTGAGACCTCCCCGTGGATGGTATGTTGACAGGAGAGAAGAAAAAGGAAAAAGACATGGTTGGAAAAGAGGGAATAATACATATACATGCTGATCCATTGGGGAGACGAAAGGATCGCAGCCCGTCAAGCAGAGGACTGTTGGAGGACACATAAAGATTATATTCCCCACGGCACGCACAATGCATCCGGTGTACCCCATGAATATGTCCACACACATGGCGCCTTTGTTTCTCTCTCTCGGGGTAAAAGAAAAGAAAACGAAAAAAATACGTCTGCTGTAAAACACAAAAAAGATCATTTTAACCAATCAGAATGAAACATACATGTGGACTGACAGTGAAGTGGGCTACTTAGTCTATCATATTGAAATTGATACGTAATAATAATATGAACAACCGGGCCTGTATGGAGGAATGTGGGCAGGGCTGCACTCTACACTGATGGGGAGCGCTTTGAAATATAGTGCATCCACGACACTTAAATTCAATTATCACCTTGTCATACACATGTACTACGAACAATACAGGCAGGCCATGAAATTATACATAGCGCTGATTGCATACATTAGTGTCTAAGGGTGTAACCAAGTCATATTAATTTAATACCAAACGTAGCAATAATTTAATACACGCCAAGAAACAACAAGACTTTAACTATATTAGACCCAATCTTTACAAAATGATTATATACATTCAAGAAGCATAACACAGTCACAAGTGCATTGAAACAAAATGCCGTATTGGATGCATTCAATTTTATTTTGTCAAGTGGTTGCATGAAATGAAATCATCAGTAAACTATTTGTACAGTTTATAAAAATGTATCTAAATCCAGAGGATTCTATTGTGGGCGATATGACCCCCCCAAAAAAAAATAAATTGAACACACCATTTTCAGTGTGTTACGAGTGAAAGCAGCACACAATTATGAAAAAGCTCCCTCTGACTTTTGTTGCAGTCGCAAAGTTAGCGTCAGTCCACTCAGTAGTGCACCAGAAGTCAATCGTTTGTAATCGCCAAAACCGAAAATATGCTCTTATTTGGGTTTTTAAAAACCTGAATAAGACCCCTGGGCTACTCCTTTTCTAACCCAAATATTGTGTAATGTAAATGGAATCTGGGTTACCTTCCAACAAGGAATTGGTTTCTGTCCTGCGCGTACGCTTGCTCTATCTGCAAAATCTTGGTCTTTGTAGGACAAGAATTATTTGAATGCTCATCATGCTCGCCATAGTGAGCCTAATTTGACGACATCGATTTCTCCACAGCCTTTTCAGATTATTTTCTGTCTCTATGGCTAAAATGACAAAGTGTGTACCTAGAGACGCATATACTGTACATGTGCATAAGTCCGCACGTTTGACGCGCAACTCAAGCAAAGACGCAGCGCGGCGGCACACTTGTGAAGCTTGTATGAAATCGACTGCTTTATTCCTGTAGTGAGGGACATGAATATAATGTGTTTTATGATGGTAGAAAGTAACAAGGGGATATGACGTCTATCTGTGTCACCAACCTCTGACCGATTAGATCTATTTCTATTATTTCCACGCTATGATGATAATGGCAGACACTGTAGTGTGACTAGATC
Source organism: Hippocampus comes (assembly GCF_001891065.2). Lineage (NCBI taxonomy): Eukaryota > Metazoa > Chordata > Actinopteri > Syngnathiformes > Syngnathidae > Hippocampus > Hippocampus comes. The sequence goes on from NW_017804829.1 coordinate 571,603, forward strand.
AATAAACGAGTGTAGAAATACACAAATGTTCACGCACGCTAGCATGGACATGGTCTTCAATGAGATCAACCAACAAGCACTCTCACACGACCACACATTTCGGCACCGAAAGCCCGACATATCCACCCCCCTTCCCAATCCAGTTGTGGTCCATTCAGCTGCTCCTGCCTGTCTGACACTCTATGGGCTCTAATTAGGCTTGTAAATAATTATTGCAATTAAAGCCTAAAATTAGGAGCAGTGAAACACCACCATTAGTCCCACAATAAATGTCACCTCCATTCAGCGCAGGCGAAGGGAGGGGTGGGAGACAGTTATGAAGAAAAAAAAAAAAACTGCCATTAAATAGTCAGACAGACAGAAATTAAAGGGACGGGAAGAGGAGCATGCATGAAGGTAGCTGACAGACTCACAGCTCTTAATTATAAAGCTGATTAATGTGGCAGGATGGCTCCCTAGTATTGGTATACACACACACACGCACGCACGCACGCACGCACGCACACACACACACACACACACACACACACACACACACACACACACACACACACACAAAGAGGTCAATGGAATGTGGATTTCGCTGTAGTAGCCGGGGTCATAAGTGTATCTTTAACAAGTTTCTGACATGAGTGATGTTTGATTGTTAAAAATGTGTCCATCCATCCATTTTCTAATCCGCTTTTTCCTAACAAGGGTCGCGGGGCGTGCTGGAGCCTATACCAACTATCTTCGGGCAGGTACGCGGGTTACACCCTGAACTTGTTGCCAGCCAATCGCAGGGCACACATAGACAAACAATCATTCACAGTACCCGGAGAAAACCCACGCAGGCATGGGGAGAACATGAAAACTCCACAAAGGAAGGCCGGAGCCGGAATCAAACTCTGCACCTCCAGACTGTGAGGCAAACATTCTCACCAGTCAAGCACCGTGCCTCCCTGTTATAAATGTGATTTTGAAAATTGTTGTTATAGTAACGTGTGCTCTCTTCAATACATTCGAGTACACAAGGACAAGAAGTTTACTTGTGACGACAGTATGGACAATTGTGTGTGAGTCACAAACACCATAATAACACACAACAAGCATGACAAAGAGTCTGACCGTCACGTATCCTTTCCTTCATGATCTCTTATTATGTCACTCATCCAGCTGGGTGGAGGTTAGTCTAGTGTGTGTGTCTTTGTTCAATTTAGTGCCTCGAGGTCAGTGCTGGTAGTCAAGAAGTGCACACAGTCACACATGACGATGAATATACATCATCGGACACTTGGCAATTGTATACTATACAATACATCAACTACATACTACAGTAGACAACTAAAGAATAAAACAAAACTAGATTACATGTCTACGACCCTACAGGACACAACAATCATGTTTTGAACCACATAATAGTCTTCAAGCTACAGAATACATTACATGCAAAATACATACTGCATCCGCACCAACTACATACTACACAACACCTCAGACCGTTTCAGTGTTAAACACCTACCCTTTATTAGTTTTTCATCAGTAATGTTCATTTGCACATCATAGGCAATACAGTATACGCATTTCTGTAAGCCAAGAAGCCTACATAACACGAATACAGGTCAATTACAGAGAGTAAAACAACACTAAATCTAAAAATTACAGATTATACACGGAGCATTAGCTGCATACAACACAACAACACAACCACAGATTGCTTACATGACAACTATATTCAACACTGCAGGCCAAATACAGCTTGTTAAACTCAAACGAGACACTATGCACACAATATGCCAAGTACCGTATTTTCACGACCATAAGGTGCACTTAAAAGTCTAAAATTTTCTCCAAAATGTATGGGGCGCCTCATAATGTGGGTCACCTGTGTATGCACCGAGTTCCAAAATCTGTGAACGCTGTTGTGCGACTTCGATGAGGGGACTGACTGACGGATGTCGTGCCGACACGCTGCATATATAGAGGAAAGACGGACGTGACTGACGACAGCATGCGGACTTTAAAGTGAGGAGGGTGGGCGTAAAAGAGGACGTGAGAGGCACTCCCCCAGTATGTGTACACCTGTGTAGTATATAATACGTACATTGTGCAAAACAACATCCCGAAAATGGCACCTATGAAGACACGCTTCAAAAGCACAGTTTAAACGGCAAGCTATCAGTTACGCAGAGGACCATCGGAATCAAGCAACCACGAGAGAATTCAAGATCAACTAATCCATGGCGCTTAGTGCTTTCGTTTTATGAAAGCGCCATCTATCCATTGGGCAAGGACAACCATCCGGCGGATTACAAGGAAAAGCTGGCCATCTTCCACTCCTACTGCAGTAGAAAACGTAATGTTCTGCGTTACATTAAATAAAGACGCTTTCATGGAGATTTTAATCCTTTATTCTGCCGCTCTGCCGGCCTCACTTGGCTTCGATTGCCGACTGTTCTCTCAACCAATCCCCGCGTTCCTATATACTTGCTTGGGCTATGGCAAGTGATGAGGTACAAGCACACTTTGCATTTTGAAATACAGTCAAACCTTGGTTTTCGTCCATAATCCGTTCCAGAAGGCTGTTCGAAAACCGAAATTGTTCGAAAACCGAAACCACGCTCTTTTTAAAATAAAAATGTTTACTGAACACGTCTGCTCACAATGGAAAGCAACACGAGGAAGCGTCACTTCCTCGTCTACCCGAGGAAGCGTCACTTCCTCGTGTAAGGAAGGCGAGAGGAGTCAAATGGTGCATTCAAGTGCGCTCAATTCATTCGAGAACCGAAAGCTGTTCGTCATCCGAGGCATAAAAAACTCGAAATTTTTGGTCGAAAACCGAATTGGGCGAGAACCGAGACGTTCGAAAACCGAGATTTGACTGTAAAACAGAAAGATTGCTGACAAACACATCCAGCCCAACAACATCACCAACATGGGTGAGGGGCCGCTCACTTTCGACATCCCGGTGAACCACACTGTAGAGAAGAAGGGGACCGGCGCGGTAGCGATACGCACAACTGGGAGCGTGACGTCCGCTTTTACTGTTGTGCTTGGTTGCTATAGTAATGGACAGAGATGGCGAAAGTGAAGTTGCGAGGGGCGTGGAAGCGATGGCGAACACAGCTTTATTAAGACTGGGAGGCAGCGCCGGGCTGGTTAGGCCACAATTTGTGAATCGATTGCGGATGCTTGGGTTTATATGCCTGCTTGCGCTGTTGTCCAAGCTTACGCAAAAACCGGCATCATTTCTGAGGTGCTGCACGGCAACAAGACTGCCTCTGACAAAGATGCGATGGAACCTGGCGTGTTTGATTGTGAATTTGCCCAGCTGTTCATTTCGGATACAGAAGATTTGGACTTCGATGGATTTGAGGATAAGGATTGATCCAAAAAACAACAAGACCATTATTAAATCTTCACTAAAATACAACCAAACTCAGTTTTTGTCCTGCTGCCTTCTTAAAAATATACGCCAGTGTGCTTGCATGCTACCGTATTTTTTAAGATAGCGTATGTTTTACCATGCCTGCGTCAATAATACAATGCGTCTTGAGTATGTGTTGTAGACAGAAATATCACCCGTAACTGACACTACACTCTTGAATATGGTGCGCCGTATGGTCGTGAAAATACGGTACATCCCGCTATTACACTGCACATGAGGTTCTACTCACCACTCAGGTCTCATTGACATCCACAGTGTTGCTATCTCTCACAGTCGAGTTAACACCTCCAGTCTTGCTAATATACACAGTCTGGCTATGATCCAGAGGCTTGCAAATCCACACAGTATTGCTAACACACAGTCTGAATAAGAAAAGTTAAAGAGAAGCCTCAAGATGGGGAGTTAGATGAGTTCCAAAGTGGGTGCTCAGGTTTCTATAAATTAACTGCCTGTCGGGGGCTGATGGGATGCGTTCCCCTCGACTAATGAGGTTAGGATTGGCCACTGGTTCCAGGGCAGAAAACCTGATTAGCACTAATCCTGCCTTAAGTTAATTAACAATGCCTGCTCATGCAAATGAGGCGGTTTTGTCTGATGGGCTAGTACCCAGGGAACAGAGGCCAACACGCAAGCATGTACAACACGACTCAGGCCCGCACAAAAGGGGAAAGGGCGCTTGAATCGATCATCATGAAATGAATGACAAGCGGTGCTTGAGTGGACTGACGCTATACGAAAGTGAATCAGTGAGAGGGTCTGTGGTGACCCCCTTCGGATGAACGGGCTCAATTAACAACGAACTTACCTTAACCCTTGACCTTCTTGTAACCATACCAGTGTACAGTACATACATTAAACCAACCATGTTGCATTGCAGTGACATACCTGCAGACAAACCTGAACGCAACATATAATGTTTTTTCCAGTTCTGTAAGAAAGTCCGAGTTATTGACTGTCTTTGATGAACGGGCTCAATTAACAACAAACTTACCTTAACCCTTGACCTTCTTGCAACCATACCAATGTACAGTACATACATTAAACCAACCACGTTGCATTGCAGTGACATACCTGCAGACAAACCTGAACGCAACATATAATGTTTTTTCCAGTTCTGTAAGAAAGTCCGAGTTATTGACTGTCAGCAAGTTTATCTAGCATTCCTAGAAAGAAAGAAATCAACCAATATTTTAGTGCAGATGGCAGTTCATAGTGATACAATTTCAGATGGGGTGTGAAGATCTTCACCCAGAATCTTGAGCAGCAAAATAATCGGACAAAATATGGGCGTTCTGTGGTGACTGCAGTGACTTATACCATCACGATGATTTTGCAGTTTTACAAAATAATACACAAAAATGTAATAATGTGTGGCATTAGAGAGAAAGAGAGAGAGAGAGAGAGAGAGAGAGAGAGAGAGAGAGAGAGAGAGAGAGAGAGAGACATTGAGAGAGAGAGGCATTTCTCAGACTTGAGTATGACTAAAACAACATACAACTTCCAATACATCACCTCCTGAAAACTTCAAATCGCTCCACTACAATACACCAGTTCACAATTAATATTCAATCTAATAACATGACAAAAATGTAAAAATTTCCAATGGAAAACAGATGGGTAATTGTCATTGTCTAGTGTAGTTATAGTCGTGCTGTGTCGGGAGCTAGCTAATAGTTGCTGCTCTGGAAATGCCAACAAAATTGTTTTCAATGTCCAATTTCTCTTGAAAGGTCAGCCATAAAAAATGACTTTTTAATTGACTGGTTAACCAGAGGACGGAAAAATACCAAAATCAGTCTGAGCCTGCACAAAAGGCGTTGAGTGTGGAATCTAAAATCTAATTGGATTAAAGAAAAAAAAACATGTACCCCGTGTGCATTATATGTTAGCCAGCATTCAGGATTCTTGGCAGATCATGTTCACATGGCAACACATAGAAACTGACATCTGTTTGGACAAAAAAAAAAAAAATCTATGAAATGCAGATAAGAGACTGTTGGAAATAAATTGTTACAACTGATTCAGTCTGCTGCATCCCCAGAGGGCCTCTGGTCCAACTTCAAGTCCCTTAGAGACTGCCAACAACATAAATGCGAACAAAAAAGGCTTTGGTTCACGGGGTTTGACCAGAAGAACAACTTAAAAAGAATGTGGTGTCATTACAACGGAAAGGCAAATGGCATCGTTAATAACAACGGATGAACGTATCGACGGGGGAATTTGTCCTAATTTGTTCAGGTGTCAATAGCAATGTGAGCCTGTCAGCAAAATTGTGGAGAATGTCGCAGGAAACCCTCGATCTTCAAGCAACTGGACAAGCAAGCGGCAGTGCGATTGATTTGCTGACCCTCGTCTATTAAGGCCACCAAGCGGAGCGCATGCACGCTACAAGCTGATGGACTATCAATCAAAGAGAGGAGAACCTGCTGTCCCAGAGAGATTGTTGTCTCTTCCGGAAAAGGCCACACTCAGATTGTGCTAGATGACTACGCAAATGGACTTTATATTGGCACATACATGTCTATTAGGAAATCGCAATAAAATGCACTCGAACAGCTTTGGCACCAGAAATGTTCATCTACGCTCTCTAAGTCATCACTACATGTTGCATGTTTAATGTTTTACAAGGACTATTTAGATGCTGTTCATTTTTGCATCACAAAACAATTCTACAGTTTTAAAAAATATTTGTATTGATCATTTTTCATGATTATTTTAAATACACAGAATTATAACTCAACTGATTCATATCACTCATAAAGAGAATGAAGCATTATGAATGCAGACTATTTGCTTGTGAAGTCAGGGGTGAAGAAATTCACTCAGTTTCAGCATGATTAACAAGTCGTAAGATTACATTCATTCACAAGAAACAAAACAAAACAAAAAAAAAAAAAACAACGCACGTGAATACTTAAACTTTAACATCTTATGATCATGCACTTTTTTTTTGCATTGCACTTTTTAAATTAATACATATACCTATATCTGTATCAGCCATCAGGTTCAGTGTTGTCGTTACATTAGCCTACAATGTCAAATAAATAAATAAATAAATAAATACATACATACATACATACATACATACATACATACATACATACATACATACATAGCAATAAAACAAAAAAAAAAATACTGACAGTGGTTATTGTAGAAGTTGTTGCCATTCCAAAATCTTCCAAATGAGTGGGAGGCATAGTTGCAGAAGTGCCCGGATTAGCTGCACAATTCTGAGAGCCAATATAGACAATTTTCAAATGAATATTATTTTATTGCTATTTTTCGGACTGTATTGAAGGAGGATATTCATTTTAAAATGTTACCTAAATCATCTGTCATACGGTGGACATACATGGACAACTTTATATGTAGACAACATGGGAGCTAGAAAGACAAACATGTAACAGAGTGACTTATGACCCCGGCTACTACAGCGAAATCCACATTCCATTGACCTCTTTGTGTGTGTGTGTGTGTGTGTGTGTGTGTGTGTGTGTGTGTGTGTGTGTGTGTGTGTGTGGGTGAGCGCGCGCGTGTGTCTTGGGATGTCAGCTCAGTGAAACTCTTGTCAGAACGTGACAGAGGCCAAAGGTCAAAGCCACTGGGTTTGTTCACTCTCTGGCAGCTGAACGCCGGCCACACTGCCCTGGGGCGCGAAGAGGGCAGTCTGTCGCAGGAGTACCAAGGACAGGCCAAAATGAAATAGACTTGTACCCTTCTCTTGTGTCCCTTCATTGTCAAGGGGGCTCTTTTTTTGGGCCTCAAAGCCAGCCAGTTTGAATCTTGAATCTGGTTTTGGATGAAAAAAAAATACACAATCATAAATACCTTTGATATTATTTACTTCACCCGGACTGAGTCCTGCCCTCTATGATTTTAAATGAAGGTAACCTTGGCATTACTCGGCTGGCTGCTATCTGCTCTTATTATCATCCTATTAAAGTATCGATACACCTCTAATTACCAATTTAGACCATATTGTATGCTGTTGCTGAATGTTAACTTTACAGCAGCTGTTTCTGTAATATTTGGGCAGGCGCTGGTGGGCATATGTTCACGATTGATATATTCATATTATGTCAGGGTCGCATTGACAGGGTATAATCTGTTTACTCTGCAGCCACATTGGCAGATATCCAAGATACACCGTATCTGTTTTTAATTCGCAATTATAAAGAGACTTGAGTTTGAGGATACCACCCGTCATTATTATTTTTCTAATTATACCACCATGACAATTGGCAATGACAAACTACATTTTGTGTTAATGTAGTATAAATTCGACTTTGATCAGAGTTACTGATGGTTTAAAAGTTTGCTTACAGGAAGTCAAGGACAGGGCAAGAAGATTAGAATTAGATTAGAATGAGAGAATAGATTTGAAACTAGCTGCGCTTATGTGCAATAGCGTCAAAGTACAGTACATTCTTGACATGACATATTCATTTGACTCTTCTCGGATTGTGATTCATCTTCAGAGACACGTCATTGTTGATTTTGTTGATTATACTGGGACACAAGTGTTTCAAGAACGTAAACATAAACACGACGAGCCTGCCAGCTCTAATCCTGGATAATGTGTGAATGAATTCAATTTCCTCATGCCTTAATAACCACTGAACCAATTTCCTTCCAATCTACCAACACTGACCAAACAAAGCTCATAAGGTGTGTGTGAGTGTGTGTGTGGGGGCGAGGGGGCTGTTCCAAGGGGAAGTACGGTCGATAAAGAGAACCTACAATGGGAATGGCTGTGGAGCTTGAAAGGGCGAACAGGTTGAAAAAGCCTCATACAAAATGTCTAAACCAAAAAAAGAAAAAAAGAGAGAAACCATGCATGGATTTCAAATTTCACAGCTGAGCACTCGGGAGAAATTGCCATGGTTGGGGGAAAAAAGGTCCTTTCTTTCCTGATAATCTTTCAGTGGGAATGTTGGCATTTCACGAAACCAGGTCAGGAAAGGAGGATGAAAACGGTGAGGTAGTTTCATGTGTGCTAAAGAGATTGACAGCAACACTTGGATAAGCAACGCGATAGAGTGGCAAATGTGTCCATATTATAAGCCAACTATGTGTCTTCACTTTCAACATAACACACAGAAAAAAAAAAGACCCACAACGATACTTGAACCCCTCCTTGAGCCATCACCTTATTATGGAGGAAAGGGTTTGTGTGTCCCTATGATCCTGGGAGCTATGTTGTTTGCGGATTTATGCACATGGCAGGGTCACCTATGGCAAACAAGTCCTGAGACAAAGCATGGCTTAGGATGAATACAAACATTGGACTTGGTTTTCCCTCGCCCTGATGCCCGGGGGCTCACATCCAGAGCCAGACCCTGAGGTGAGACTTGTTGGCCTGATGGCCAGGGCTGCACTCAATAGACCGGGCCAGACACATTCCAAAGAGGCAATATGAGTCCTCCTTCCCATGGACTACTTCACACTAGGACACCCTAGGCCAATTTTGTGATTGTATCATCTGACTTTCAGCCACATGTCTTGGACACTCGGGCGGAGGTGTCAACTGATCACCACTTGGTGGTGTGGCTGGATACGATATGTGGGGAAGATGCTGGTCGAACCTGGGAGACCCAAATGTATTGTGAGGATCTGCTGAGAACGTTGAGCAAAGTCCTGTCAGAAGAAGTTTAAATTGCCGACCCTTGTAGAACTTCACCCACGTCGCGGGGGAAGGCAGAGACATTGAGTCAGAATGGACCATCTTCTGTGCCTTCAATGTCGAGGTGGCCGATCAGAGCTGTGGTCGTAAGGCATTGGGTGACTATCGTGGTGGCAATACCTGGACTTGTTAGAGGACACCAGCGGTAAGGGACACCGTCAAGCTGAAGGAGTCCTATCAGGCCTTCTAGACTCTGGAAGCAGCTGTCGGGTACCGGCTGGACAAGCAGCGGACGGGTACCGGCTGGTCAAGTGAAATGTAGCTTCAGGGGTCGCCAAGTCAAAAACCCAGGCATGAGAGGAGCTTGGTGAGGACATGGAAAATGACTTACGGACAGGTTGGAGGAAATGTTGGTCCACCGTCAAGTGCAGGGAGTAGGGAGCGACCTAAAACAAGCAGGCTATGGCTCTCGAGGAACCGGAGTTCCCTACCCCTGGTCTAGTGTCTCAGTAGAAAGAAGTGTGACCACTCCCACAGCAGCGCAGCACTCCTAGTATGCAAATTTAAACACATCAGGTCTAATCGCATCTGCATAGATACGCCACGCGAAGTGCAGGATTGACACCAGTCACGAATATCGAGCTCTGTACGTCTATTTTGCTTTTTCTTTGACTTCTTTGTGCTCCCACCACATACCTCGCTCAAATATACAGAAGCTAACTTACAACAACACATTTCAGAACAATGGCATAATGTTCTTTGAAATCCAGTGTGTGCAGTTAATCAACGGTTTTGACCCTAGAACGGATTAGTTCTACGTACATGATCTCCTAGTCCACACCCAAGACTACGATTTTTTTTCAAAATATTGCAAAAATTAAAATATCACATCAATCACTAAGATATATTACAAATGTGCTTCAAAAAACTTGTGGTCCGTCCTGCGTGTATCACTTCAGAATCCTTTCAGATGTAAAAATTCACCATGAATAATACATCACAGCCCTGGCTCGCTGCACTGGCCGCTGACCAAAGCAACCGACACTTAACACACACACTGATTATTCTCCACCGTGTGCGATTTGCCAGCAGCCATAAAAGCGGAGAACAGGCGCCACAAAAGGGAATGAAAAACATCACAGGCATATTGACAGTCTAAAGTCCGATAGAAAGCAAGCAGGAGTAACTGGAGCTATTTATCCCACCAGGCCACACTGTGTTGAACAACAAAAGAGCCGAGTGGTTCATGTGATAAAGCTAAATTTAATATTGAGATGTGAATGCCAGCCCAGTCGTTGGCAGTGTAACTGTGTGATTAAACAAATTATAATACAAATACCATATGTAATATAGCAATATAGTCAGTAATATTTGTAAAGAAAAATATCTCCAGATGCGCTGGGAAAAAAGTTACAATTTTTAAAAAATCAGCATCAAAAATATGCTTAGGTGTAGATGTAATCATACTAGAAACCATTGTAAATAGATCTGCTAGTCTCTTACCTCCATATTCAACATAAAGTGATGGGACAACGATTTAACCCATGAATATTATTAAAAACCCAATACGTCGACGTGGCTACAATTGTGGTGCATTGCCAGAATGCAACATGAGTGGGATAAGAATTAGAAATTGGAAAACAATTTTTTAATTTTAAATGAATAATTTACTTAAATTACGGTCGTCCTAAAATAAAAGCCTGGGCATTAATCTGTTACATCGAGGAGCACATTTTATTTGGGAAATGCTTTGGCAACAGATAACTGGTGTAAAATGGGGATTCTAGATTTTAACAAAGCAGCATCCAAAGATGGAGGGGGCAGAGGATGCTGATCCCGAGCAACGTGTTTACTTTGTTATTTCTATCTGTCGAGCTGCAAATGTTTATGCTACACTTACACAACTGACAAGTTACAACAAATTGTCCCTTGTTGTCATATGTGGCACTTGCTTTTGACAATGAATAAGTGTATAACTGTGACAGAGGTTCAATGCTCAGTGGGCTATTATTATTTTCACCTGTCAAAAAAAGGGACAGCCTTATTTTTAAGTGTACAATTAAGCTTATAATTCTTCAGATGGGTCATGTTATTGTAAAAAAAAAAAAAAAAAGCCTAAACAAAGGGTCAAATTTGCATGTACATGATGATTACAAAGAAAAAAAAAGGTCTTGGTCCTAATTTGAATAGTGAATGTGAATGCGAAGAGGCGGCATGTGCGCGAGCCCGTGCACTGTGTCGGTATCTATGCAAATGAAAGCAGAGGGCCATGTGGTTTGTGGTAGGTGTGTGTTGTTGAGGCACAACACACACACACACACACACACACACACACACACACACACACACACACACACACACACACACACACACACACACACACACACACACACACACACACACACACACACACACAAGCAGGTGTGAGAAGCAAGTGCATATATATCTCTCTCTCTCTTTCTGTACCCAGTCCTTCCCACTGTGCCGGGCACACAGACCCTCTTTGTTATCCCGAGTAGGAAATGCAACTGGAGCCAAAATCTGTCCTGCTTTGTGTTTGATGTCATCCCTGCTTTGTTCTCGCCGCCTCCCCTCAGCAAGCACTTGGCCTTGCTGGCTCTGAGATATACACAGTGCAGCTTGGGAAAATGATGGCACTCGTGATGTTGTCCTCGATGTCAGACTTCTTGCGCTGCTGTCTGATATTTGAAGTGACCAGTCCAAAATTTGAGATCATGGAACAGACAGTATCACCCATCATGTCTTGAAAGGCATGCTAACCTTTGCCAGGAGAATCCAACGATTCATCCACGCCAGATGTACGGACTTATACACACATATTTGTGCGTCTGTACACGCATTGTGTCACTTTGGGCGTAGAGACAGAAAATAACATGAAAATCAATGTTTTCAAGTTAGGTTCGCTTAGCAAGTGGCAACACAAGACAGCTGCCGGTGGATTCGTTTCACTTCACACTATGGCGGATAGCATCACTGCTGATCGCCATGCCTACTTCCTGTACACGAAAGACCAAGATTCCTTGCGAAATAGAGCATGTGTATTACACAAACCAATGCTCCGTTCAAAGGAAGTACCATATTTTCCGGATTATATGTCGCAGTTTTTTTCATAGTTTGGCCGGTGGTGCGACTTATACTCTGGAGCGACTTATGTGTGAAATAATTGACACATTCTATTATTTGACATGTTATTTTCACATTAAACCACAAGAGAGGAAGCTAGGCCTGTGTTGATGCTTTCCACGTTGACAAAAAAAAAAAACAACCTACGATGACTCTGACGTCAGCGAAGTCGAAGAGGAAGCACCGTCTCTTCTACCTCCGAAGTTGGCAGAGTTGCTTAAAAGTGACACCGAGGATGAAGATTTCATTGGATTTAGTGATTTGGAGTGACACTGATGGTTTGGTAAACTTGTTAGCATGATCATTATGCTACAGTTATCTGAATAACTCTTAATATGTTACGTGAACATAACCGGGCACATTCTCAGTTCATTGTTTATGCGTCATGTAACGTTAGCATATTGTACTCTTATTCAGCCTGTTGTTTTACTTTTATTTGCCTTCAAAGATGACATGTTTGTTCTTGGTGTTGGATTTTATCACATAAATTTCCCCTCAAAATGCGACTTATACTCCAATGCGACTTATGTATGTTTTTTTGTTCTTTATTATGCATTTTATGGCTGGTGCGACTTATACTCCGGAGCGACTTATAGTCCGGAAAATACGGTAACCCGATCGCATTTATGTGACCAAATATTCGGGTTAGAAAAGGGCACAGGAGTTTTATTTGGCTTTTTAAAAACCCAAATAAGAGCATATTCGGGTTTTTGCACATGTTTACATGGACTTTCAAAACACGAATACTGCCAATATTGACTGCATGTAAACATAGTAATTGATCACTAAGATAATTGTCAGAGGATATACCTTAAGTACACTGAAAGAAGTATATGTAAACCTGACACAATATTAATGTTCCATTTTTTATATATATATATATATATATATATATAAAATTGACACATCCATAGCTACTTACAAGAATTACTGATGTGCACGTACGTGAAAAAACATATAATACGTATATCAAAATGCTAGCTGTCTTTCTCTGTCTGGCGCAACACTTGAGTGGTACCCTTGAACACAAGCCTGAACTATATGCGTGCGTTTGTCTGCTTCTGGAGAACTAGTCTGGCAGAGGGAGTATATGTGATGAATGCTAATGCCACATCTCGCTTCTCATTCACGCCACTCGCACTTAGCCATTCCACATCAAAAGCTTGTTTCATCCCCCGAATAAACGGGAATAAAGGATTTTGTAAATACGGAAAAAGGCTTCAGAGTCAAACTTGTCTTTGTTTGGCATTCTGCACAAATGTCATGCAGTTCGATACATGAACCGGAATTTCTGCCCCTTTAATGACCTGTATAATCTTAAAATGCTGGGGAAATGCTCCATAAAATAACTTGACTTCTTCAAAGATAATGTCAAAGCCACGTGCAGTGCAGCAATAACTAGTCTGCAATAACTAGTCTGTAAAGACTTGGGATTTGAAACCGTCAGGTCACACTTCGAGTCCTGCTGTGGACCAATGTAACAGAAAATGCTAGCGTGACTACTTTTGAGTTGCCCTTTAGCGAAGCACTAACACCAAACCCCCATCTACAGTTTGTCTGCCATTTATATACAATTATTATGTTCATTTGAGGCAGAATTGACTTTCGTTAAAGCAATTCAAGGCAACATTTGGGGTCTTGCGTGAGGACTTATGGCTTCATCCGACCAGAAGTTTGGTTTTGTTCACATGAATGGCTGGGTAGTTTTTATGCTGCTACAACACTTCCTCATGGCTGAGCCTGCATTGCTATGCTGGCAGTGTCGCCTTCGGGCTTTACCTTCACTTGCGGTTTTCCAATATAAAGTTGAATCGCCATGCATTCGACCACAAGTTCAACAAAGATATCATGCAAAGCCTGATGTGCAAAAAAACTTGTGTTAGATGATGCTGAACCTATCAAACTGTGTGTGGAGGTCAGGGATGAAAACTGATGGGAATCGCTGATAGAGAGTGGTAAAAACTGCTGCCTAGTTTTCATACAACAGCTGGAATGTTAGCAGCACCCCGCTCTAGCTGATACCAGTCGACTTTAGAGAGAAAGCAGACTACACCCTGGAGTGGTCGTCAGTCAAGCACAGGGCACATATAGAGACAAACAACCGTTCACTTTTACATTCACACCAGTTCTGGGTGAACTGAACCCATATTGCTTGAACTGAAGTCAGGTGAATGTATCACTGCACCATCAGTGACCATCTTTGTGTAGTCGGTTGCTCCTGTTAACACATCCATCCATCCATCCATCTTTTAATCGTCTTCGACACACAAGGGTCGTGGGTGTGCTGGAGCCTATACCAGCTGTCTTCGGACACTAGGCAGGGGACACCCTGAACTGGTTGCCAGCCAATCGCAGGGCACACAGAGACGAACAACCATTTGCGCTCACAATCACACCAAGGGACGATTTAGAGTGTTTCATTCACCTGTCATGCATGTTTTGGGAATGTGGGACGAAACCAGAATACCCGGAGAAAAGCCACGCAGACGGGGAAAGCATGCAAACTCCACACAGGGAGGCCGAAGCCGGAATGGAACCCTGCACCTGTGCACTGAGGCGGACGTGCTCACCACTTGTTCACCGTGCCGCCCACCTGTTGACATTCCTATATATATAGCTGTATATATAAAAATTCAGTACGACATTTGTATATAGTTCTCAACAGTTCTCAGTCTATGAGTGTTTTCAACAATCATTTATAAGGCTGTATAATATTTTTTAGAGCTAAATCTAGAATTTCAGTCTACAGGGACTTTAATTGTATTTGTAGACCAGTTGCAAAAAAACAACTGCTGTTTGTCCATTGTCTGAACAAGGTTGTGCCTTGCTTGCACCACATTTGAACCACACCCCACTGCTGCCACCTCTGTCTCCTTAAATAAATGAGTTATTGAGATTAAATACCTGCATTGTCACTAATCCAGCTGCCTCATTAGCTGTCCTTAGCTGTCATTGTGGCGAACACATGCTCTTATTCTATTGGGGGCGGCATGGCTCCGTGTTTAAGTGATCGTTTCCTAACCTCGAGGTTTGTGGTTCGATCCCTATATAAGTGACAGCCCATTTACAGCCTATTCATTCTAGCCAACATCACATTTGATGTGCTCCACCCATCCAGACAATTGCAAGCATATCGTCTTTAACTTGCATACCCGTAAAACAACAGAGACTCTGCAGCATGCGTGTATCAAAGAGATTCGAGGTGCAAAATTGTTTGTTCAAGTCAACAGTGGCGCAGGTTGCGGCCGAGCTGCCGCAGATAAGATTCAATGTGACACTGTGATATTTTTACACTCCCAGCAGGCAAACACCGACTAAAACAAAGCTGCATGTTTTTTTTTTTTACAGTGTGAAATCTTTTTTGGGGTGAAAAAAAAAAACAAATCACACACCCCACAGCTATTTGTGTCAGTTGCTGATCTCCCGAGAGATGATGAGGAAGTGGAAGTGGAAGTGGAAGTTGAAACTGCCACTGCCACGCGCTAACCTGTTCACTGTGGGCTGTTGGTTGCTACTTGAAGATGATCTCTCTGTCAATTCATACACACCCATTATTTAAACATCAGCCGGGCCATTCACACACACTCATAATGTAAACATGTAGCACTCTTTACTCAGGACTCAAAAGGTAAACTTCTGTCTGTCCAATCACATATTGTAGACACAATTGTATGCTCAATCAGCCTTCCATTGTCCCCTCCCACCGCGTCTGTCAAGTACGTCAGCGACGGGTTGCTCTTCACCTGATGTTGCTGTGTCACTTGATAAGACGAGTACATGGACGACCTCTAGCTGTCCCTTTTCCCATCATCCCTCTTCCTCTCATCAGGCTCCGCCAAGCAGTCGCCCTTCACTTCAGCTTTCTCTCTCTCTCTCTCTCTCTCTCTCTCTCTCTCTCTCTCTCTCTCTCTCTCTCTCTCTCTCTCTCTCTCTCTCTTTCGTTCTTTGGATCACTCGTCTCCTCATCTATTTCTTTCTTCCTGCCTGCCCTCATTGTTCGCCTTCATTATCAAATGCTGCCACAATGTCCCCTGCTGTGCCACCCAGATTATTTATAGCCAATGAGAGGCCGTCGGTGGCACCCATGTTGAGAGGAGAGGCCAAGGCGGTTACTTGCGCTGCTCACACTTTTTACTACAACGCAAGCAAAGACACACAAAGCAAAGTTGCTTTCCCGCACCACTTACTTGTCTTTCAGACATGACGTAGAGGTGAGCTCGGTCCAGCGAGAATGCCATATCTCGGAGAATGGGGCTGCTGTCCTTCATGATCGACACCGTCTCGTACTGGACGCCGCCGTGCGGAGGGCCGTCTATGCGAATCTGAGGAGGAAGACGGAGCCGAGCGTTAAGGACAGGGACGACCGTTGTCGCTTTGCTTGAAATTTGTTTAGCACTTCAATTCCCATTTTGACATAGAACATCGGTAGGTGAATTTTTGTGTGTACACAGTATATTAGTGATTGTGACTTGGACAAAAAGAATTAAATAAATACTGATGAAACTGATCTAACCACCAAGTGCTCTAAAGTCCTAAAAATCTGAAGGATTCTTGTGCAGACACACCAAACAACAATATCTGGAACTCGACCTGAAAATAAAAGTCCCCTCTTCACTCCACGACTGATGTAATCTTACACTGCTGCCACGTCTAAGCTTTCTCCAGAGTCTCACATTTGCTTCAGTGGTCCTTTTTCCTGCTGCCTTTACTTAATACGGAAGACCTTGTTTTCCACCACTGATGTAATTTCTCAGCCTGTCTTGTTCTGTCTGCTGTGTACAATATGGTCGATTTTTTTGTGGTTTAAAGTAAAGTAAACTGACCACAACACACCGTGGCTCCGAAGAACTGAGTCAAGCTTGTAGGATGCGGGGAAAAAATAAAAATTTTTCATCATCTTCATTCATCCATCATGAGTAAATTAGTTACAAGAAAGGATGTTCCTTCTTGGATAAAGGAACAGATGACAGACGATAATCTGACTCTGACAAGAAACATCTCCAAATCTTGTTTGCTCACACCATCGACATTAACAAATAATCAAATCGTATTCCTCATTTTATTTCTACAGAGGCCATGTTTGTAAGAAACACAAACATCTTTTTTTTCTGGCTGATTGCACTGATGAGAAGAATATTTGCAAGTGCCATGATATGTTTAATCTACTTAATTAGTACTCCACTGTCAAAAGCCCAACATGCGTCAACACAAGCCAAGTAAAAGCTTCTGGATTGTGTTTCGTATGTGTGTGTCTGGGTGTGTGTGTGCTCTTAGAATGTGCTCTCGTCTGTTGTTGCAAAAGTGAAACTAAAGATTGCAAAGGGTGGGGGAACTGTCTCCATCTGCAGAGTCTGTCAACGGTCTTTAAATCTTGTCGAGAAAGAGCATGGGGAGGGGAGGGCAGTTTTATGCTTGGTGCGCATTCACTTTTTGTTTTACTGATTTACTCTCAGGGAAGAGGTGACTGGCTGACCCCTGCGATGCAAGATGGGGTTACCACTAAATTATTAGCTGATATTATTAGGCCTTTGAGAAACCTTAGCTCTGTTTATCTTCCGTCGGACTGATGGATGATGGGCTCCCCCAATAAAATTTGGAACTAGGGGCTAAGTTACCACAAAAACAGTGGGAAAAGCCACGTCCTATAAATTCCTCCCTCTTGGACCCATGTAACCTAATGCCAGCGCAGTTCCCAAACTAGGTGGATCAATGTGAATCTGAAAGGTCATCACAAGGTTACCGATGCATAAGCGATGTCTTGAGATGTGAAATATGCCCCCCCCCCATGTGAAAGCTGATGGCTCTATCATTCGCCGATGACCGTCAGCATTCCTCCACCCCAACGTTCATCCGTCTATTCAGACGCTGACAGCATCAGAAAGCAGGCCGACACTCAATAAAGCATCACAGAGGGGAAAGTCAAGGTTGTAAGTCAGTCAAGAGAATATGTAGCGAGAAGGTGGGACCGGTGCTGTTGTGTTTGCAAAAATGGTATCCAATAGCTTGATGGCCTTTTCCAAAAGCTGATGAGTGGCTCACATGATGAAAAGGGTCATCATGTTGGAAATAAAAACGACACATAGAAAAATAACAGACACACACCCAAGAGTGAAACTTCATGGGAAGGAAGGAGACATTGAATTTTGAGAGCAATTATAAGAAAGATACATTTATTTTCACCGATAATGCAATCATTATGGAAAGCATCCACCAGAATCATGACAGCAGCATTTTAAAACTGTTTTCATATGTAGGGCGCATCGCATTATAAGGCGCATAGAATAGAAGCTACAATAGTGGCCGCGGCTGCGTTATGCATCCACTAGATAGAGCTATGCTAAAGGGAATACAATACAATACAGCTTTATTCATATAGCGCTTTCACAACCGCTGAAGCTGTAACAAAGCGCTTTACAGAACATTTGAAATAATACGTCCAAAAAGTCTGAATATTGATCCATATATAAGGCGCATCGGATTATAATGCACACTGACAGCTTTTGAAAAAATTGAATGCTTTAAGCTGCGCCTTAAGGTGCGGAAAATACGGTAAATATTTTTTCTTACATTTTTATCTGGGTCTACATGTGTAGAGGCCGATTCCGTCCGGACCCTTCCAGACTCCTGACACTTACCTTATTCATACTGTTATATCTAGCCTTAAGTTTATTATTTATGGAATCGTAATGTGAATAAAATGAGAGAGAAGGAAGGCTTTCAGACACCTCTGGACTGTTGCGGTACCTTGCCACATTCAAAAACCCACATCCCGTTGCTATTCATAATGCCACCCTGATCTTTTATAGTTGCTGTAAGTTATGGAAAGAATGTTTCATTCACACAGACACGCCAATGGCCGCAGAAGCACACACGAGCGAGGTGTATTTTGTAGCATGTGAAGCCGTTCTGCGGGATCACCTCTGAGTGGGCGACACAGGCATGCAAGGGGAAAATGGAAACGGAGGAACCAATGTTTTACGGACCATTGGACCAAAAATAATTCAGTGCAAAACGCACTCTTAACCACACCACCTACCATCTTGTAGTACCTGTGTAAGTAAATCTGGTGCCCCCACCCCCCAAAAAAACTTCCATTAGCTACACGTTGCAGCCACTTCAAACCATTTCCTGTCCGCCCCATTAGGCTTTATTTTACACACTGGGTGTCAAGGTTGTTTTTTTTTTTCTGCAGTGCCGCCCCTTTGCTTTTCGAGAACACAAACCTAAAGAGCCACCCAACGTGTTCCGTGGTGAGTCCCCCATGATCCTCATAGCTCAGTGCATTAGCCAGTCTTACAGAGCACTAGAAACTCTAAAAGGACATAAAACATCATGTTTCTCCTCTATTGACCACAGCGACTGCGAGATTACTTTTGATTGGATTCCTCGCTTGCCGCACGACAAGAATTTTAATCAAGTGTTAGGTGAAGTGAGCTGACTCACATCCAAAGCAGTCAGACTATTGCGTATTTAGGGGAACCGTTACTGTTGTTAACAGCTGTGAAGCTCTCGTTACACTTAAAACTAGTTGCCCAATTCGAGATTCCATTGAGCAGTATCGCGATGACGCCGATAACTGTGACACATTCAGTCATATGCGGGACAAGAAGTGGTGCAATGGGACGGGCAGCAGGAAAGGCATGGCAGCAGCATCAGAGGCACCCTCCTTGTGGCTACGGGCGCCAGAGCCAGAGGGGTGCTTTTGATTCGAGCATGTAAGCACCACGCAAAAGCTGTTTGAAGGTTGACCAAATTCCAATTCAGATTGGCCTTCTCTCACTTCCCATTTCCGCTCCCTCTCCCTTTGCCCGTTTTGAACAGCGAGCCAGACCGTGAACCCCCCACCGTGTGAAGCAATTTGCTGAGTGGAAAGCAGTAAATAAAAGCAAAAGTAGCGGTGCCTCCAAATGCGTGTCTGCATTTTGCTTTGCGGAGGTTGCCATTCACAGATAAAAAAGAAAATAACTTGCGGCAAGCCAATGTTATTCCGCTTATTCAAATGTAAATCATAGCGCAGAAGATCTGAGCCTCAGATTGAGCATTCTAAGAATTTTCTTATTACTTATGATAAAGTGGTGATTCGTTTTCGGAATGCTTGGCTGATGTTGCAGCTTGACTGAGCAGACACTCTCGTTTGTAAAGAATATTTCTGCTTTAAGAAGCACAGATGCTCACGATTACCTTCAGCGATGTTTTCTCTTCAGATTTAGAAAAGTCTATTTTCTCACCTTGGCCTGGAGGGAGGTTCGCGTTTATGCATGCGGATGCTGGTGGACACGGGTGGTTGCCAACAACAACACGGCCATTTGAAGGAGACAAGTACTAGGCCACCGGGTTTTCGCGACTCAAGCAGATTGTAAGCCGCAAAGGGTTGACCTCAACCAAATAACAATATAGAAGACATTTAACACTGACACCTCACACCAGGAAGCTAGTCAAGCAAAGATAGAAAAACAAAAACCTACAATTTGCTCTGGAATTGTACAGATGGTACATAGTATACTGCCTACAGTGGAACCTTTTTTGCTTTTACTTTTTTGTGAATATGTCAAAGACCATTGAAAGACAAACTGAACTTTGACAGAAATGATCTAAATGGTCGAAATGCCGCCACATTGACACTTTTAATGTGTCCACTGCGTTGAAGGGAACATTGAACAATTAACCCACCAGAGGGTGCTGCTCGAAATGCTAAAATGGATCCAAAAATGAAGAAGAGTAACATTTTAGAATGTTCTCATTCAGAGGACTAAATCAAAGGCTGTGATGCTCTGTGAGGCCATGAAACACCGCAATCATGTATATATGTTTTGCACTATACGATTATTTGTTTCAGGAAGTACTCCAGCACAAACAGCTGTAGTACAAGTATGTTTGGTCCGAATTGTAATTCCAAGGTTTGAATATTATTACAGACCATAAACCCAAAATAAGAATGGAAGGCTCTTTAAATATCCATATGGTATTCTAAATCATGAATAAGGCTTGAATTGATAAGCACTCCAACTAAGGGTTTTGGAAGTTTTCATTTCAGTTTCAAAGACTGTTGAAAATGATTTGTTTCTACGTCATAAAGGTTTTATGATGCTGACGGTCATAATTTCCAAAGGCAAAAATTGATTCTAAATTCAAGTAAAGTGGATTGTATTCTATCCTTTGTTCCGCTGTTGCATGTTAGGATCTGGAAATGAAAGATTCCCATTGGCACGTCTGGCAGCAACAGTATCTCCTGCATCTGCGCTAATCCAGTTCAGCCATCTTGGGTGTCAAAGTGAGAGACATTCTCCTTGCCTCGCCAATCCCACGCACTGGATTATACTCTGTAAAAGAACACTGCGCCACCTTTTCTTTCTTTTGCTCTCAATGCACGGACACCTGACACTTGTAGTTTCCCAAAGAAGAGGCTTAGCTGAGGAACATATCTCGTTTTGAAAGTCGAGTGATATCTTGAAACTTGTGAAGGACACAGGTCAGAAGGATTTGACGGCGTTGACAATAACTGTTTTACCGAGCAATTCCAGCCAATTTAACAGTAGAAATTGCGTTGCGCCTTAGTAACAGACATTGAATGATACACCGACAGGAGGTTGACAGGTGAGGAGTCTGGAGTTTCACGCAGATACAAGGTTGCCTACTTGAACATAAGCATACACATATATAGAGTATAATGAGCTCAGTGTGTATGGACTTGGCTCCAGATGGTTTGGCTTGAGTCTGTGGAAACCCAACGTCGACCCGATTTAAAACAACAGACAAAAATTATCTCACAGTTTGTTTTACACCTCAGCTATGCATGAAGTGGACTTTTTCAACTGGAGGGTCAGTGGTTAAACTGCAGTGACTTTCGTGTGCGTGTGTGCGTGCGCCCGTGTGACCATGCCACTGAAGGTTTGCATCAAACTGTGAGGGGGAGCTGGTAGGCAACTTGTCAGTTCGCCCTACTGGGAGCTACAAACAGTGACAGATGACAGCGTGTTGTATGGGTACTGATTTCACCTTTGACTTCAACTATCACAGGCACCTTGGGCCGTATATTATTTAACATCTGTTATGGAGTTCATGCTTAGGGAAAGTTCCAGAAACTTCCCATGGTAAAATTAACCAAAATTAAATATTTATGGAGTTTTAAACTTATACAATATCTGGACCATAAATGGAAAGGATTTGTTGTTTTATATATATATATATATATATATATATATATATATATATATATATATATATATATATGTGTGTACGGACATTCCTGCATGGGTTAGATCGTACATTTTTTGGACATACTCTATCTGCCCCACTACACTAAATATATACATAAAAAAATATCTATTTTTTAAATTTTAAATATAACGGTGGGAAGTGTACCAAGTGGCTCACAGACTGGCAGTTGGGGACCCCTGAAATCAATCATAGATATGGTGCACTTTGGAAGTTTTGATATTGTTTCGTAAGACGCCACGCATTTTTTGATGTACACAGAATTGATAAGTTGAATCATTGGGCAAGCAAAGAAACACCCCTAGGAACAATTTCTGGGAACTGGTTCTCAAAAAAAAAGAAATGGTTTTCAATTTCCATGGCAAGAGATAGATGACCACAACGCATTCCGTAGAGATCGTCTGGTGTCATTGTTATACCAAAGATTTATCTTCATTCCTAAATTGAACCACACTAAAATGGTGTAACAAACGAAACTATGAAGCCATCTGATCCCATTCAGAAAAAAAATCATCCTCAGAATGCAGAAGCATGAAAAGCTAACTCGCGTAGCATCTAATAAGATGGCAGGATCTGACATTGTAGCGCCGATCTCTATCGACAGACACAAACACGCCTTTGCATGTAGCTCTTGTATTTCTTGACTTCAGGTGGACTAAAATACAGACTACGGCTGCTTCTTGTGTGTCTTTCTTTCTCTTTCCTTCATCGTGAAGTCTCGCTCTGTCTCGATAACGCATCTAATCCATCACCGCTGTCAGGTTGAAGAATTTATGTGTCAGTGGGGAGAATGCCGTGTAGAATTGGCCGTGTGTGCTGTGTGGGATGGCTCGCACCAGCGCAGCGTTTCTGTAGTACAAGACACGATCCCATAAGTCATACTGTTGTTAGCCTGATTCTCATCGGAGAGGCTTTTACGTGGTGATACAAAGAAGAAACATGGTGTGGAGAGAGCAAAGGCGGTCAAGGGGGACTATAAATCCAACATCGATTTGACCTTTTATTTGTGCCTATCTTTAATATTTCCTTTCATGCCTTACAAAATATTAAATTTCCAGATAAAGAAGACACATTTGTAATATATGTGAGACAAAATGTTAATGCATGCTCTCCTGGAAAATTGAGATTTTTTTTATGTTTGATGTCTCAGGTTGAGAATGCTTGACAAAGGAATAATGACAAAAGGTTAGAGGAAGAACGATCATAGATGAAGTACACGTGCTCACTGCACGTGTACTATTTACAATTTAAAGCTGTACCCTCAGATAGCTATCGTGACTATTTTGTGTTTAACGTGTACCAGAAACACTTCACTTCTAGCTTTGTCATACCCCAACAATCATAAGACATCAAAAGAGAACAGTGAATAATGGACCACAGAAGAGACACATCCAAAAATGCCCCAACGATGTCAATAACAAAGTTCTTGAAATTACCTAAATGAATTGAAGAAAAAAAAAAATAAAAATGGAAGCTAAAATTGACAAAAACATCACCGTCAACGAAATGCAATGAAAATAAGAGTTAAAAAAAACAATAACTAACTGAAACAACATGTTGTGTTGACAAAACTAATAAAAACGAAACAATAAATATAGCGCAACATAACGTATTTGCTCGTCAGCCCGGTCACTAGCCCCATAAATAGCGGCTGTCCACTATAAAGCTAAATTAAATCTGTTTCAAAAAAACAAAAACTAATCAAAAACCAACACATCAGCTCTAATACGAAATACAACAAACTGAATTTGAAAAAAGTCAGAATGAAGTAAAGCCTATCGACAATGAAAAATCCCCAACTCTAATAACCCCTGGTCCATTTGAAGGAGGGTTGCAATTTGTCTTGGTCTGAATCAACACTGAAGCGCATTTCTCTTCTGAACAAATTCCAATGCCACTACATCTACTGAAATGACCTTTGGTCAATACCGAGTAATTACTTCATATTTTTGGCCAGGCACCATAAAGCTTATTGATTTGCCTCCGAGCTTTACGCACAAAGTCTTTAACCTACTTTACATCTTCGCTCATGAATGCCAGATTGGAAGACAAGCACTCCGTAGGCAAGTAATCACGTGATGACCTTTCACTTTGTCTAATGATTTCCGTCAGAATCGGAACACATCAGCTTAAAAGGCTAAATGTGCTTTTTTAATATCGGACAGTATATTTCATTCTATTAGGTACGGAAAAGGGCTTTCACGGTGTCCTTCACAAACTAAGGCCGTTTATAGTCAGGGGTCGTGTGATTGTCAGTTCTCAGGCGGTTTTCTAGCAAAACAACAATTTCAAGATTCGCCCGCTGAAGGGTTGACGCATTATGAGTTGGCGTTGCTGGTCATGACACACATGATAAGAAATGTGCATTATGTTTATGTTGCAAATAGAATTATATTCCTATTGATTACGAAATGTGCATTACCGCGACCTGCGAGACTTAAAGGAACATTGCTAATTTGAAAGAGCATAAACAAGTGCAGTGTGCTGGAATTTTGAAACAACATTGTGAAAAGTATGCTTATAAAATGGCAAATTAAAATACAAACAAATAATGTTGTAATATTAAATGGTGAACAGTCCAGTCCCCTTAACCCTGAACAGGATAAGCTTTAGACCAGTGGTCACAAACCTTTTTGAAGATGAGAGCTACGTCTAAGTGGCGGCACGGTGGACGACTGGTTAGCAAGTCCGTCTCACAGTGCAGAGGTACCGGGTTCGATTCCACTTCCTGTGTGGAGTTTGCATGATCTCCCTGTGCCTGTGTGGGTTTTCTCCGGGTGCTCCGGTTTCCTCCCACATTCCAAAAACATGCGTGGCAGGTTAATGGAACACTTTAAATTGTCCCTAGGTGGGAGTGTGTGCACGGATGGTTGTTCGTCTACGTGTGCCCTGCGATTGATTTTATCCACTCAGTTTTCAAAAAAAAAAATTAATCAACCAATTAATCAGTTATGGTCATCGATTAATTCAAGACCTTACACTGCACAAAAGTGTTGATGTGAATGATTGCTTGTCTATATCCCACTGTTGACCAGCAGCCAGTCCGGGTTCTATCACTCCTCTCTTTTAAAGTTAGTAGGGACAGGCTGCATCTTTGTTTGAAAACAAATGAATGATTGAAGTCAGCATGATATCAAGATCAAAATAATAAACTGATTTGAGGATTCATCCCCACAGGACAGCAGGACAAAGGGGTCTGAAAGCTGCAAGTTACGAGACAACCATTCAACCATGTTATAATCCAAGCCGTCTGTGCAAACATCCTTTGGAACAAAGTCTCACCAAGGTTTGACAAGCAGCCATCTACGTACACCATGTCCATAAGCCATTCAATTCCATTTGAGTGCTGTAATGTTGCTGTCGCTGCCGTAACTTACAACCTAAAACATGATTACATCAGCACTTTCTGCCTCATCACCCCTCCCACCCCCTGAGTCGAAAGCAGAGACCACAGAGGCCATGTTTGGATGAGATCAGGCCTGAATACTGGTAAGCCCAAATACAGACATTACAGCACAGCAGCAGAAGAATGAGGCACCATGTGAGGTCTATATTTAGCTCGAAACACCTACCAGAGGGCCATGCGCTCGTGATGGGCGCGGGCCAAGGAGGTCCACGGGGAGGGAAATTGGATGGATAGTCTTCCTCTTTAGTACTCAGGAGTGTCTGCATGGCAACTCTATATATAGAATACTGAATGTCAACACATTACACCGCAATCTGGTTGTAATATCCAGTGCAGCAGAAGGGTTACAGAAATACCTTTAAAATGATTTTACATGTCACTCCTAATATGAATCACTTCAGTCACAATATAACATTGGAACGGCAGAGTCAATTCCTTTGTTTTTGTTGGTTTCAGATCGAAAGATGAATATGAGAGCAAAGTTCAGAATTCCAGATTTGATTTCCTAGTATTTGCATCTAGATGTGTTCAACAACCCAGGACCGAGCACTTTTTGTTTTGAAGCCACACACTTTTCAAGTAAGAAAATTTTTTGGAACAGACGTTATTAAATGCAACAAAGAACATTTAATTATTGGTAGCATAAACCTTTCACTTACAATAACTGCACACAGGATACTCACACACATAACTCCACAGGCTTTTCCGTGCCCTGACTGCAGACTCTTTCAGTTTTCGTCTATTTCTGGGGGCATCTCTCATCAGTCTTCACTTCAGGAGTTGCTCTCTTGGGTTATGGTCTTGGGTTTGAATTGGCCAGTTTCTGACCCCCCACCCCATGAAGTAATTTGTTGTGTTGGCTATGTGTTTTGGGTCATTGTTTTGTTGCATGATGACGCTTCTCCCAATTAGTTTGGATGCATCTTTCTGTAAATTGCTTGACAAAGTGGTTTTGTAACACTCCAGAATTCATTCTGCTGCAATAATCCTCGTTTACATCATTCATCCACATTATTTAATTTACTACAGTGGACAGTTTATCATGTTATCAGGTTACAGGGTGCATGAAAGGGTTACGAATATCTGTTCCAATACTTTTGCTCACTTGAAACATGGGTGGTTTCAAACAAACGCTGCTTTGTCCTGAGATGTTTAACACATGTAGATGGAAATATGTACAATGAAATAAAAGAACTTATGTCTCATGTTCATCTTTTGATCCGAAACGCAAATGTCTTCAGTATACTGTACAACAAAAATAAAAGAATTGACTTTGCGAAACAACTCTCCAACAGAGTTGGACATCCTTTGCATGTGCCAGAGTGATACAAGGTCCAAACCAGCTGACCTGCTAAGAAAAAAAGTACTGTAACCATATTGTCGTCATACCTGTCTGATCCTGAATAGCGTTTCATGCCGTGGTTGATGTCACTATTAAGAAACAATTCCCATGGATGAGGAGCGAACGGTTGATTAACGTTCGATGGCTCGGAGGCTTTCGACAGCCAATGATGTCTTCATCAAGACTGCATTAAATTAATGTAGGTCATCGCATATGTCCTCTATATGCCTCCCTCCCTAGAAAGATCAAAGGACGCGGATGGGAAAAGCATGGCTGCGAGAAATATGGATAGCCAGGGAGAAACAATATACCTCTTCACTGGGTGTATTGTAGAATTTAAAAAAAAAAAAAAAAAGCCATTGGTTTTACGAATGTCTGGAGCCATTCTCCTCCTCTTATTATCAATGAGTTATTTTGGTGTGAGGCGTTTCTGCAGAGAATTTTGTCGGCTTCTGAGTCTTGACGATGGAAAAAAATGAAATAATCACAGGAATGAATCAATTAGGCATAGTACGAGACCTTTTAGTTGCTCTTGAATTTTAATCGTTTGGACAGTTCAGATTTTGGAAATGCATGAAAGGCGCATAAAACACAAATGATGCCTGCACTCTCCTTAGTCCAACGCATCGCACAGCAGAGCTCCACAGATGGTGAGGACACAACCTTTTGCCTCCCCCCGTAAGAAATCGACCAGCCTTTGATAAACCCAATGAGACTGGGATTAAGAAAGCAACACTCGTCAACGTCTCACCTAGTTAACCAGCAGAAGCACGGTAAGAGGGGACAAGAGAGTGGAATGAACTGCAGGGGGCCCGGGGTTATCCCATCAGACCTTCGCAAGGCCGCGATTGGAGGGAAGGATGTATTGTCTGTCTCATGCTTTGAGAAAAGCAGACCAACCCTTCCGGTTGTCATGGCAACCCATACCAATATGATCAGTGGGGAACCAACTGAAAATGGGCATCACGAGATTGACTGGTATTCTTTTGATAGGCAGACAGACAGAGATGAGAGACGTCTTAAAACAACAAGTGCGGTAGTTTGATACGTTGATGACCTTTGTTTGTAGACGTCACGCATGTGGTGCTATTTTTGCGGAATGTGTGATTCACTGTAAAATGTCCCGACCAAAACAGAGTTGGACTTATCTTACAAACACAGCAAATCACATCAGCGGAATTGAGTGAAAAGTAGTAAGTTAGAATTGAGGATTTGTCAATTTTACATGTATCCCATTCTTGGGAATCTAACAAATTATAAGCATTTGAAAGACTGACGTCTCCTATTCGAAAAATAACCCAACTTTTCAAAAGCATTATTTCACAATGATATGGACACACAACTAACCATAAAATTGTTAACAAGGGATATCGGGTGCCACTATTTTCAGATTGGTTCAGTACGAGTACAGTATTCATTCTTTGAGTATACTCATCGATCCCTAGTACCGATACGCTGATTACATTTGATATATAAAATTTCATTTAACACAGTGACAAAAAAAAGACCTTGCTTTCTGACGCAGACGAAGATTCGCCGACGTGTAAAATTGACTCACTATAACACCAACTACTGCCAAGGAGGACCGACTTAATGTCAGATTTTGTTTTTTCCTTTCAGGCTAGTATCGGCAGCCTCCACCAGTGTCCAATATATTAAAATAAGAGTGGTATCGGCTCAATAACGATACCTGGTATCAATACGCACCCATCCCTCTCAACAATATCAATAAGCCCCAACAAAAAGAGGCCAGGACATTTTCCTCTGAAGCATCACGGATATTCAGAAGCATCATACTTTTTTTTTTAATGATCTCATAATCGACTCACAATAGAGCAGTACACAATGTGGACAGATGATGAGCATACAAAGCCTCTGATTGAGTTGAATAAAGAGCGTGCACGTCAGTGTGCAAGTTGGCTACTCTATGAATCTCCTCTAAAGCTTTTTAAAATTGCTCAACAATCTTGTGCCAGAATTTAATGCCAGACTCTCTCTGGCAGGAATAGAGCAAAACGGTTAAAGTATGCTAATTTGGTGGCACTAAATACACTGCTTTGAATGTCAAAACCACACACACACACACACACACACACACACACACACACACACACACACACACACACACACCCACACACACAGTCTGCCTGGGGCAATGAACCACAAATATAGACTCACACAGACACACAAACACAGGTGGTGCACATGTGCAATGCACAAACCTGGCTTTTGTACAAGGACAGCAGGAAGAAAATAGACAAATGGATCACAGCCACTTCATCAAATCAATAAGTGAATCAACAAATGACATTTGCAACAAAGTGGCGTTATCAAAGCGGATCAGGGTCAGTTTAAAAGAGACGAGCAGCGAGCGGGAAGCAGCCCAACATGAATAAATGCAGAATATAAAGGGAACAATAACAGTTAATAAAAAGAAAACATCAGCCAGGAAAGAGCTCAAGGCTCCACCCACCAAGCAAGGGCGACAGCCACATTAATTCCATTAAGTCCATTAGTATTCCATCCTCATCGCCTCACAGGGTCAATAGCCACCTCCATCAAACCACAAAGCGTCTGTTTCACTCTTCCACATGCAGACGGGAGCAGTGAAGGATTTAGAGGCAAAATGGATGAATGGAAGCCTGCACAAAAGACACCTCCCCACCTCGGTTTGGCGCGCTGCGGTTCTGTCCGGTTCGGACAGGAGCCGGGAACAAGCTAAGGTGGCCCTTATGGGTCAGTCACCTTTTTGTTTGAAGGCAACACATGGCTGCTATCTAATGAAAGACAGCGGGACGTCTGCAGTTGAACACAATGTGTTCCACTCACTCTGAACCCAACAAAAAACAACAACACCCCCCCCCCCGAAAAAAATAAAATAAAATAAAAAATTCTATGATGAAGTAATGCTAGTGCCAGTTCGGAATTCCCTTAACTTCAAGCTCTTGCTTTTAGTCATGAACAACATGCTGATAACTGTCAACTTAAAAATTCTGGGCCAAAAAGTTATTTGGAGGTCAGTACCTTGCTTGTTATGCAATTAACTCCTTTATAAAACAGAAGAACCTCTTTTTAGAGTGACAAGTGGGGGAGGAGAACTAAGTTTCAGCCTGGAGACAACCTTCTCCTCCCATCTTGTTGCCCTCTTCTTCCAGTCTGCCTCCAGAATGGGGCGGCTGAGCGAAAAGTGGCCAACTGACACTTGCGGAGCAAATATGTAGGACAACGCCATTAGAGCATTAGTGCCGGTCAGTGTGTGCGTGTATGTGTGTGTGTGTGGGGGGGGGGGGCTGCCATGGCTGGGCAAGACGCACACACAGGATGCGCTATGATTTGATGGGATCCTGGATCGATGCGTTTTGCCAGGGTCACAACAAGTACACCTCAAAGGTGTGGAAAAAAACAAGTTCTCATCATCATGTGAGGTTTGTTTGCAGTGAGGGAGTCTCTTTACATTAAACCAGTAAGGCCCTTCAGGGCTGAACTGTCACGGTTTAAACCAACAACACTCCAACCGCTTCTCCCTTTACGTTCAAACAGTGTGTGTGTGTTTACATGCACAATGATGACGCTGAACTGGGCTACTTTTGTTGTCACAGTCGCTAGTATGCATGTATGGTGCAGTTTATTTGGGGGAAGGGGGGGTTTTCGTATGTTTTTTTTTCTTCTCCCATCAATGAGCTATGCCCACATTTTGTCTCCTAGGTCTCCAGGCTTTTTAGAGTTTGAAATATGATCACAAATGATGTAAAACAGTGCTGTACATTTACATGTACATGTTGTACACTTTACACTAATTACATACACGTTATTTGTTCTAGTATGTGTGTTGTAATGGTGTGTAGGCTTTTGTTCGTTGTCTGCTTCCCGGTCAAAACCTGTGGGGAGCATGTGCAGACCTGGGTAATCAATCGAGTACAGTTGTAATGTCTGTACGCGGGCTGTAATCAATTTCCATTATTGCTTTATTTCCATCTGAGTGTGTTGTCTGGATTAGAATTAAGCGTAGAGCATACAACTTTGATCTATTAATCAAATGCTCAGCGGGCTTTTGGACGTTGAATGGTTTGGTGGTAACACAGCTTTGAATTCTTGATATTTTCAGGGAAAAGTCAAACAATCATTCCAAAGCGGAATGAAAATGAGATAAGCAAAAGCAGCTAGGCCTTTGTTGCCTATGTTTACTTTGGCATTTTTATACTGTGCATACATAAACTGTAATCCTTGCAAAATGTTTGCAAAGTGAGACATTCTTAAAACAATACTCATCAGGGGAAAGGTTGGCAAGTTTAGCTTCCAAGAACAACTAGAAGGTGCTCTGAGATAAGTCAACTGGGTTGAGGCTTTTGCGGGATACGAGCTCCACCGATTTTTGGCTCGGTGGAAGTAAACTCAACTCGCTTTATAACAAGCAGCAGTTTGGCAGGTCGGGAGCAATTCAAATTGAATTCAAAAAAGTGGCTTCAAGCTGTTTGAATTTTGTTCCCACTTTAATTTAACTGTCAAACTAAGCATAATTCCAAGTAAATGACACATTTAGTACCTCAAACGACCACCCTTTGACGAAGAAACATCTGCTAGCTTAATGCTAACAATGCAAAATGGAATAGACCAGCGAAAGAACAGCATCTAAGAAAAATAATAAAAAGAAATGAATCAAATTAGGTACAATGTGTTTGAATGTTGTTGTCACAAACACAAATCTACACAAAGAGGCGCACGTACGGTTTGACCGACCACCGCAATCAAAGTCTGAAGGGTTGTGACAGCTTGTCTCCGTGCGCACAGTGCGGCTAACAGAGACTATCTGTGCGTTGATAAGACTCTCTGAGGGGCGAACATGATCTTTCCCGCTGTCTCGTCTGACTGACTCATTCCCGTATCACCGGAGGGATTCACTGATTCCTTCAGATGAACCAGTTTTTGTGACTAATGTCTTTCAGTAATAAACTACACAGGAAGCTTGAAGATCAAAAACAATCCAAAACAATCTGCTTTGGGTGATGATCGTCCTCCAACGTCCGCATTTAGAAAACATTTTATTCAGTGGAATCTTATGAAAATGCGTGTCTTTTTGCTGCTGTAATCATACTGCACTGAGACTTTTGCCGCAAAAGCTACCTTGACATCACAATAAACTCTATTTAATTTGATACTCTCCATCACTATTTTCCTCTTTGCCATCACTGCTACCCTTTGTAGGGAGCATCATATAAAAATCCAGAGAGAAAGCAAAAGACGCTTTGATCCAATAGATGCTCACTCAGCTGGAGAGTGGCATAATATGCTGACATCTCTGCAGACATCACACTTTATGAAGGTTCGACAATAAAGCGCTTGTGTTACTCTGTGCGATACATTTTGTGTTCTGTATTCTTCCACAAGTCTGTTTACCAATTGTGAGACTTTTTGGACAATCAAAAGGTGAGGTTCTACTGCAAAAAAAAAAAAAAAAAGCGTGAAACTGGTGTGAAACAAAACAGGGATGCATGTTACGGGTGTCACTTTGTCTTTGTCGCCCTCCCATCCCACGAGCATGTTTAGGGATGA
Source organism: Hippocampus comes (assembly GCF_001891065.2). Lineage (NCBI taxonomy): Eukaryota > Metazoa > Chordata > Actinopteri > Syngnathiformes > Syngnathidae > Hippocampus > Hippocampus comes. Next base: position 604,313 of record NW_017804829.1, read on the forward strand.
GATGATCCCGCTAATCGGACATGCTAATCTGCTTTCACGCTATCAATTGGAAACATTCAAGGTCTTTGGATTCTTTTGCTGAGTGACCTATCAAACACGAGACAGACCGAACTACAAGGGCCTCACGTCAAACGATTTTAATTTTCATTGGGAAGACCACAGACTCCGTCCAGACGGCTCCGTGTTTGGGTTGTGTGAATCAAATCCCCTTTAGCTCTGTGGCTTCGTGTTATCCCAACAAATGGGCTTTAAACCAAATTCTGGAAAAGTAATCACTTTTCTTTTCCTTTCTTGTCCCGTTTGTTTTTTTGTTTTTTTTAAATGACAAAAACCACACAAGTGGTTGAGAACGCGAGCGGCTCTGCTTTCCAGCTTCACAGCACGTAGAGCATTAAAATAGTGTCATCCGAGCCCCCTCCCAACTTTCCCTGTCTTTGTCCCCCCCGATGACAATAGACTAACTGTGTCCATATGGGGGAAATGACTAAGACAGAAGACAAGGAGAAACAACGCTTGTTTAGTTAGCTAACGGTTTTTGGCAGACGCAGGGATTTTTTTTTTTTTTTTGTCTGAGGGGCCAGACAGCCAAGACATACACAAACACGTGCACCCTCCCTCCGAGGTTTTATTACGAGGGAAAGGTCAGAGTTCAACACGAGCGAGCCGCAAGCGCCGTGCTCTTGAAGCCAGAGTCAGCGATTGTAATCAAATGCATTTTTTGTCAAAGGCAGCGAATATCTCCTCATGGCACACTAGCTGTCTCCTGCGTGCGGACCACATTTCCCTAGATGACACACAAACAACAACAAAATGGCTAGAACAAAGCCACAAACCATTTTGGGGTCTGCATGGAGCCCTCCGTCATTATGTAGTACCGGATTTAATCACGATGAACAATTTTCAAATGATGAGGTAGTGTCTTGCGTGGAAGTCAATGAGAGCAAATTAGGGGCGTGCATCTCTCCAATAGTATGTGGGATGAGATACATTTCAAGGATAGTCCCTTTCGATTCGGTTCGATTCAGTGGGATTACGATACGATTCAATAAGGTGCGGCTCAGTTTCAGAGGGGAAATGCGATTCAAATTACGTGTGTGTAAAATCTTGAATTTCTTCTTGAAGATAGACAATATGAGTCTACAATATATCTAGTAAATTAACCCGCCCGTACTGTGAGTGTAGCATTTCCTACAAAGATATTTAGCCGAAAGAGGAAGTGCGTTTGTATCTTTTGTCATGATTATTAAGACCACATAAAAGTGCTCCAAAGCTATTTAAGTGAATTCAAATTGAAAGAAACAACAAATCATCAGTAACATCAAATCGATTTATACATTTTTGATGGGTCATCGGCCGGTTCAAGCTGCATTGAGACCGATTCATTCATTTGTGTACTGAGGCACTCACATTTTTCAAATGAAACCCGATTTTTCTATTCAAATCAGTTTTCATGACGCCAAACTGTGTATTTTAGCCAAGCACGAGGCTGAAGAAAGTCATTAGTGGAAAAGACACGTGCACAGGTATAATTAAAGATGGTTTTCCCCACAGTGTAGAAAACATCTGTCCACATAAATGCCCATTTACAGGCTGTTAAGTGCATGCCAAAGCAACAGGTGGCGCTACAGCTTTAATCTCTGGAACAAGTCAGACAATCGCAAGCCTAAAGAAAGTCATTCACGGAAAAGCCAAATGGAAAATTGATTTTTAAAATTCTGAGTCCTTATTGGTAAATTATTGATAAAAAAACAAAACAAAAGCTTGAACGATTATAACACTACATTTTTCAGCAGTTAATTCATTGAAACTGGAATTGTGTTTCCCATCGGCAGAGAAAATTTGTTTCGGACAAGTGGTTATAGGTAAATGGAAGAGTAAATACCGTAATGTCGGATACAGAGAGATGACCCAAACAATGAAAAAAATAAAAATAAAAAATGTATATTAAATTAATTGTCATAAACTATTTAACGGAAGCTTGATATACATCAATGTATACAACATACATCTCGTGATAGACATTATAGCTGTAGTTGCACATGCCTTTCACGCCGCATACAGTTGTGTTGAATTACTATTCATTTTCTATCTGCTGAGTTGGAGTCATAAAATTCTTTAAAGATGCCTTGTAAAACCTCCCACAGTTATTGCATGGTGTGTCAGACAAAATTGCAGATGGCAAGAATGACAAGAAACCATTGTCAATGCCAGAATAAACCAGGGGACTTTAGTCTCCTGGCAGCGAAGAGAGCAATCTGGATTCGGGGAAGCGATGATTTTATTTTATTTTTTTTACTTCATGTGTATTTTTTTTTTCTGTAAAAATGTTATTATAGACAAAGGAAATGTGGAAGCATGATGTATTTGACACTGTTGTCCCCAGACAATTATTTATGTGTTTGGGGGCTCAGGGGTGATAATTTAGGGCAGCGGATGCCATATGCTTTTTTTTTTTTTAAACCGTCTGGTGTGAGGGGCAGAGCAAAAGGGGTCATGTAAGGTCAAAAGTGAACTTAATTCATATTTCTGAAAAGAAGAGAGGTTGAAAAGGAAGCGTCGATCATGATTTTCATTGTTCCCTTTGATTCATCCAATAGTGTGTCACTGATATAATGTTATCTAAATCTCCAGTGTGCACAAGCTACATACACCACCATTAAAGGGCACGTGCGCGCGCGCGTGTGTGTGTGTGTGTGTGTGTGTATAAGCGTGCTAACATTTATATATGCATAAATGATTTACAGTCTCTTGGGGGTCTCCTACCCTAGTGTGTCCCCCTTCACTGAGCACATGCATGGGGTCTGGCGGGGGTGTTCTGGCTAGACAGCTGCATGTGGGGGCTGGGCTGATTTTGGGAGGACGTGTCAGTTGGGGTTAGGTGGACGTGAGGAATGCAGCATCCTGAGGGCAGTAAGACTGGGTTGAGCAGACAGGCAACGACATGGAAAAGTGAGGACACCCCCACCTCCAAACACAAAACACACATCTGATCCCCCTCATATGTCTCATGTGTCCGTCTCACACTATCGCCACCGTGCTTGTAAAAGCAGCCAAAAGGCAAATGACTATAAATGGCGTTCTGCTTTGCCATCCGAACAGGGACTTAAGGGCATCAGATGTTTGAAAGTTAACTAAAGACGGGGTGGGGCCAGGATGGGCGGCGTGGTTCGCGCGTCACAGCTCAGCAGTTGCAGGGAGGCCCATGGCTGCTGCCACAGATGGGTCCAAAAAGGAGGCCCTTCATAATTCAACAAACAATCATCTCCAGTGAAAGCTCAATAAAAGCAGGCACACTGCTGGGTGGAACTAACCGGGCATGTACTTCCCTCTTAGAAGCTAGGAAATGTGGGGTCCAACTTCATACTGGGGAAGGGCCCTGCCTGAAAATGCTGCTGATGGGCATCAGAGTGCCAGGAAATCATCAGTATTTTCTTCCATTTTATTTTATATTATTTGTTTTAAGCCGTGCTCCGGGTTTTACGGGGGAACGAACACCCCTGATACGGGCTTAGGGCCCTGGAGCATCGATGTCAGAGTTTGGTTCACATTGCCGGCAGTAAGTTGGATTCGTTTCCATTGAGGGTTGAACTATGCCAAGGCCCTTTGTCACAGATTCTGTTCAAAATCTTGATGGACAGAATTTCTAGGCACAGCCGAGGCGTTGAGGAGGGTCCGGTTTGGTGGCCTCAGTATTGCATCTCTGTTTTTTGCAGATGATGTGGTGCTGTTGGCTTCTTCAACCCGGGGTCTCCAATTCTCACTGGAGAGGTTCGCAGCCGAGTGTGGAGCAAAATCATGAGAATCAGCACCCCCAAATCTGAAACAATGGTCCTCAGTCGCAAAAGAGTGGAGTGCCCTCTCCGGGTCAGGGATGAGATCTTACCCGAAGTGTCGGAGTTCTTGGGGTCTTGTTCACCAGTGAGGGTAGGATGGAGCGGGAGATCGACAGGCGGATCGGTGCAGCGTCTGCCGTGATGCGGCCCTTGTATCAGTCTGTTGTGGTTGAGAAGGAGCTGAACCCAGAAGGGGAATCTCTCGATTTACTGGTTGATCTACGTTCCTACTCTCACCTATGGTCATGAGCTCGTGACCGAAAGAACGAGATCCCGGATACAAGCAGCCCAAATGAGTTTCCTCCGCAGGGTGTCCGGGCTTTCCCTTAGAGATAAGGAGAGAAATTCCGTTATCCGGGAGGGGCTTAGAGTCAAGCCGCTTCTCCTCCACTTCGAGAGGAGCCAGATAAGATAGCTCGACCGTCTGATTCGGATGCCTCCTGGATGCCTCCCTGGTGAGGTGTTCTGGGCATGTCCCACCAGCATGAGCCCTCCGGGACAACCCAGGACACGCTGGAAATAGTATGTCTCCCAACTAGCCCGGGAAGGCCTTGGGATCCCTCGGGAAGTGTTGGAAGAAGTAGCTGGGGAGAGGGAAGTCTGGGCTTCCCCGCTAAAGCTGTTGCCCCCACGACCCGACCCCGGATAAGAGGTAGAGAATGAATCGATGGATTTTTTTTGACGTTTCAATCACACCTAATCTTCACTGGCTTGACGTGCAACCCTTCATATTTGCTTCTACGTGTGTGAACATAGACATCTTATGTAGGTCCAGACCAAGTGGTCCTGCGTATGTTTCAAAATGAACAGGTATGGTGAGAAACCAACCAACCTCCACCTGACCCAACAATGCAGATTGTAGACAGAACTTTTTATTCACAGAACATACTAATGCCATAAATACAACTATGAAAAGATGATACCATTGAATAAACAGCCTTGGGTGAAAGCATCCATAAAGATGCCGTAGGTCGGCCACTTATCATCTTTAGGGGGGTCCATTATGGACCTCAGTAATCCATAACACACTAACCCACATTGATGCGCCTAACTGGATTTAAAGGGGAACAACTACCAACAAATCATCTCATTGTTTGTGCTGTTAAATCTTTCGCTCTTCATTAAGACTCGACAAAAGCATTTGACTTTCCGTGTGGTTGCTCGGCCAACCCTCATCCAGACTCGGGCACTTTTGGAGTTACTCAACTGGGACAGCGTAGACAGTGAGTTTGAAATTGAGACCGACCACAGTGAGGCCGAGAAAAAAACAACAGATGGCGACTAAGGGATCACAGGGTGTAATTAGCAAATGAAAGCATGGGTGTTTGCTAACTGTAAAAAGATCAATCAAGCAGAAGAAGCTGATTTGGCGATTTGCGCAGTTTGATTCGTGAAGACGCAGCATTTTGAGACTCAGTGGCCACAAATCAGTCTGGATGCCCTCTAACCAGCCGAAGCAGTGAAGCACGACGAAAACAATGTGGATAATGACAGCATTCAACTCACTTGATATCGAATAGATTGGCCGACAAATGACATGAAATGCATGTACGGTGGCGTGACAAAGTGTTTTTCCAATTCGGCGTGCTTGTCACTCTTTGTGTCTTATCTTTACAATTGTTTGTTGAGCTCCAAGTGGGCAAACTTTGCAATAATAATCAAAATAGTAATACTTTTGAAGGGGGAAAATCCTTTTTCATGGCACTGTAGTAACTAGCGAATCCAACAGTAGAGTGTCAGCCAGGACAAACGAAAGAAAATATTTTGAAAGCTGACATTTTGTGACAAAGGGCCTAGATTCAGTCCTTGTCTGATGCTCGTAATTCCGAAACGAGAATGGCTAATTTAGCAAATTGTACATGTTAATAAAGTGTATATCTTAATAAATACCTCCACCTCTTGCATATGTCTGTGTTTGTCATGAGGTTCCATACAGTATTAATTTATCTTAGAAAATGAGGAAAACATACTGGATGCATCATCCAGGTCGGGACCAAATTATATCAGATTCTATTTAGGACATTGTCCGACAGAATAATGTATATTTTAGATTCCATTAGATGAATCAACTGCTTGCAACTACAAATCACTAAATCCAATGAAATCTTCATCCTCTGTGTCACTTTTAAACAACTACGCAAACTCCGGAGGAAGAAGATGTGGCGCTTCCTCTTCTACGTCGCTTACGTCAGAGTCATCGTTAGTCGTTTTTATGAGTTAACACCAATGTGGAAAGTATACCATAAAATACAGGCCCTCTTGCGGTTTAATTTGAAAATAACTTGTACATTGATATAATGTGTTAATAATTTCACACATAAGTCACTCCAGAGTAGAAGTCGCACGGCCGGCCAAACTATGAAAAAAACTGTGACTGAAAGTCCGGAAAATATGATCCTGTAAATTACATGCATCTGCTTTCAAGAGTCCCGACGACAAGCACATCACTTTTATTGGTTCTGCTATCGTGACTGCAAGAGTCATTTGGTAGATTTTTTTGTTTTGTTTTGTTTTGTTTTTAAGAACTCTCGTTTGTTTTGAACTGGTGGCTGACACATGCTTGTCCTAAGCTAACACCGTGCTTTAGAAGGGCCAAGGCGTTTGGGCAGCATTTTACCGCATCGATGATTTTTCAGTCATTAGGTTCTACAGAAATAAAATGCAAGTCAGTGGGTTCGTGAAGGATGAGTCGCAAATCAGTGGGGGTTCACAATTAACTTCATCATTAAGGCAATGGAGGTGTCATGGATTTTACGACATACATATATTCCTCCAGCTATTGAGGAACCATCTTAATAACTTAGGCATGCTTGTGAGAGTTTGTTTCCATTGGCTGGACATCACGAGACTGCATTCACACGTGAGCTGCCCTGAGCCGATCAGTTTCTTTGTAGGATTTCGGCTGTGCAAGGAAGACTACATTTTCAGCTATGTGCTTGTCAATCTCAGGATTACTGTGGTTGCGGCTTTGATGAGGAACTGCACGTCAACTATGTGAGCCACAATATAACTATGAATACTGTTTTCCTCGTGATGGATTAAGGAGAATGCCCCAAGTGCCTAGAGACCCAAACTATGCCGACGAGGACAGAAATGGACTTCTGGAAGATACAAGGTCTCCCACGTGAGCTCCCCAGCGCATGTGCCCGCCGTCATTACGAACAGTGAAAGGCTGTTATTAAGGGCTCAAACTGTAGACATTGAGCTAACAAAGCAGTCGGGAAAAAGAAGATGGCTCACTTGTACCGTCTTAAATTAGCAACGACTTGTGCAACGATGACGCTTGTTTTTATTTTGATCTGCAGGCACTTGAATAAACCAGTAAGGCTGCTTCAGCCAGCATTGCATATTTGCTTCCTTTACTTCCTCTCTGGTGGGCGGCATATATAGAACCGCCTAGGCACTACATTTAGTAACACTTCAGGAAATTCAAATATAGCATCATGTCAGAGGTACAAAGAAAAACTTATTTAAAAAATTATTTGTATTCTTCATGGGGGGGGGGGGTATATCGGCTATCCATTTCATGGTGAAAGACGATGGAGCCGCATCATACAGTACAAAATGAGAGTACATATTGACGTGAAATATAATTCAGTACTCGAGGCAGGGCAACCATTAAAAATATTAATTAAAATGCTAACTATATATATATATATTTTTTTTTTTTGCGTGAGTGAAAGCCCTTAAGTCAAGTGCCTCTAAGGTCAGATGATATGGAAGTCAAACAAAATTTGCGGTAAAACCTGAGGGAAACATTTTTTGAATCCAGAATGGTTTATATTACACTTTGGGGCAGGCGGGTACAAAGTTTTTCGTTTGAGGCCCGCATCCATAAAAATGGAAGGATGAATGATGATAATAATAATAGTCATTATTATTATTATTATTATTGCTGTTGTTATATTATTATTATGTATCAAAAATTTGATGATAATAATATGAATAATTGTTGTGTATCCGAAACTAGATGACGATGATGATATTAATAATGATAATACTACTACTGCTAATAATAATAATGATTATTATTATTATTAATAATATTAATATAAGAGCTGTGAACGCATAATTTTAAAAGTGATATTTTTTTGAACTGATTCACTTACAAATAAAAGCTAACGAGAAATTATTTGCGATCATGGTCCCCTTAAGTCATGTAGGTAAGCACTATAAAGTGTCACATGGTTTAAAATGTTTCTATCAAACTAATCAAGAAGACATTTCATTTGTTTGTCAAATGCAATGCTCACGCTAAATACAATAAAGCAACGTGCGCCCCTTATCATTCACAACTGACCGGGGCACATATGGACACACGCCACCACCCTTTACAACTAGAATTTAGCTTGCTGTTTATTTACTGTGCACAGGAGCAGTGAGGGTGTGTGGGAGACTTGCCCATTGGAAAATTGAGTCGTAACTCCAATTATTGGCACGGTCGATCAAATTTCAGATAACCATTTGGGAGGTGACAGTCGCTCAATGCACGACTAACAATAGTTGATGCAACTTGAAATTTGCATTCAGGAAAAGTACATTGGCTGGAAATAGACTCGACTTGCATAGTGTGTTCTCATTTGAAGCAACACACTTTGTTTCAGTTTTAGGATGGATTAAAAAATGTGAACAGTGCCAAAAAGTGTGGCCCACCTTGTTGATGTGCATTTCTTTTAGACCTTTCAGTGCTGCATCTCTACCTTCCAATCGAATGAATGAGCTTCCTTGTGATGTGCAGCCTTGGAAGGTGTAAATGAGTGTGTGCATGTGTTTGTCTTTGTGTTTGTAATCATGGGACTTGTCTTTATGGAAAGACTCACAAATTGAATAGCACACTGAACAATCGAGCCAATCAAGCAAAAGCCGAGCTCACTGGACATGGGGAAAAGAAGGCCAATTCATAAAACAATTGAAAAATTTAAATCATGGTTTAAAAAAAAAAAACACTCGAGTAGAGCAAAAGGGGTAGTAACCAAGTGCTACCATCATCATCCTCATTGGTGTGCAAAAAGAGAAAGAAGCTAATGAGCTAGTTATTCTGGCAGCAAATGTCATTTTTCCTCCGGCTGCCCACGGGCAGTAGCACTAGCACGAGCCATTACCTGTGTAGGGATGGCGAAAGAAATCTCGTGTCAGCACTTTATTGTGCTGCTCGGCATTCTAACATAATGCACGAAGAGACCGAAGGACACAATGAGAAGCACAATGTAGCATGCATTTCATTAAAAGCATGAGTGGATCACGCTGAGGGGAATGAGCTCGAGTCTTGAGTTGTTTTTAATCCCTCCATTGATAGAAAGTGCAATGAGTAAAGAGCTTTTCTGGCCACTTTCCACTCAGGTGTTGACCATGGGCTGCCGCTGGGCTTGCCGCTGACCTTTAGCAATTTTTTCAACAAAGCATTGCATTCCAAAATTGCATCAGCGCTTTCTTGGCCAAACGAGCAAACGAGGGCAAACGCTCCGCCACAAAAAAAAAAAAAAAAAAAACGGCATGAATCCAGATTTGCTGACTCGCTTTCACAATCAAGTTGGTGGAGTGTAATGACTTGCAGACATAAAATATACATACCAGTGGTAATATTTTAATAAGTGAGTGAGCAATTAGAAGTGAAATGGAAGCGAAACAGACCTCCAACAAAGACAGTGGAGGGGAAAAAACATGTCCGTTTGCAAGTTGTTTAATAGCTTGGCACCCAAATGTATACCTACGGCCTTAATGTTGAGACTGAACCTATTTGGACATTTTAACAGTGGTTAACTTCTTTTTACACAAGAGCGACAGTGAAAAATGTTATACTTATAACGCTGCCATTGCAGCCAATAAAGGTTTTATAATGGTGCCCGTTCGAGACCAGAATACTTAATTTACATTCTGATGAAAAAGTCTTTTGAGATCTGATTTATGATTGTAAATTATGTGAAAAGTTTTCCTCACTTGTTTATTTATTTATATTGGTCAAAATTTAAAGTTACAAAATATTTTGTGGACAAGTCATACACGCAAACGTGTGTGTCTAAAAGAGAGGCTTATTACATAAAATACTCTGGCAATATTCCACAACTGGCTTCCGTCCACATTTGAGTCAGACAGTCGCCCATATGTTCCCCACTGGATTAGAAATAAGTGGCTCTATAATGTGTGCTGCCATTAAAAGCCCATTTATTTTGGAGTTTGAGTCTCTTTGCAGTGATGAGACAGTTAGTTTTTTTTTTTTGCTAGACTAAAGAATGCAAACCAGACAAATGATACAGTGACCACACTCAAGAGAGGGAAGGTGAGAGTATATAAAAATACAAAACAGCTCTAGGGTGCAGAATGAAAGGGAAGGCAAAGGAGAGACAAGGTGCAGCCAGTGAGAAACTAAGAGGTCAGTGCCATTGGAAAACACGGAATGGGATGTGGAAGTGATGCATTCGTATGTAAGCTGCGTCAACAGCCAGGAATAGGTGGTGCAAATGTAAAAATGGAAGAGGGCAGGACAGATGGGAGGGAAACCTGAGAGGGGGAAAAAAATACACAGGGAGATGTTAAAAATTAAACATGGACGGGAGCGAAAAAAGCAGCCATCTGCATATCATCCGATCTTCCAAGCTTTTGATAGCGTTTATGTGGCATGGTCAGGTGGCGTTGTGCTTTTTGAGTTTTGCTTATCTCTGCACGCCGCCGTGGTGCGAGAGGACGGGTGAGGGCATTAGAAAGGGCTAAGTCTTTGCCAAGCTGCTTAACCGCCGCCAGCCAGGGAACCACCACGCAGATTTGCGATGCATTGCCCACACCACCAAATAAGATTTAGGCTTTTCACTGGCAATTACTCACAGTGTACATTTCAATGGCCGACCCGGCTCTAAAGAGGACTTTGGCTAATCTGAGTCTTGCAACTGCACCAGAGGCTTACACTGCGTTTCCAGCTGAACTGCGGCTGCTTACCATGTATTCACGATCCATCACTTTAGATTTCTTCTCAAGCCTGCAAAGTTGTTTTAATTACAGACAAAAGGAACATGTGTACGATATTTTTCACACTATAAGGCACACCTAAAAGCATTCAATTTTCTTAAAAGCCAATAGTGCGCCTAATAATCCGATGCGTCTGGATCAATATTCGGATTTCTTGATCGTAGTATTTTAAATGTTCTGTAAAGCACTTTGTTGCAGCTGCAGCGGGTGTGAAAGCTCTATATAAATAAAGCTGTATTGTGTTGTATTGTGTTCTCTTTAGCGTAGCTCCATCTAGTGGATGCATACAGCAACCGCAGCCACTATTGTAGCTTCTATTCTATGTGCCTTGTAATGGGGTACGCCCTATATATGAAAACAGTTTAAAAATAGGCCATTCATTGAAGGTGCACCTTATACTCCGAAACACCTTATAGCGCGGAAAATACGGTAATCTAAAATGTTAACACAGGAATTATTTTTTTTTTACGTCTGCAGCCAAGAGGTGACAGGAAACATCAATTTGAAACTCAACCGCTGATACTTGGACTGTATTGTGGTAGATACTATAATAGATTGAAAGTTGTTTTACTTTGTTTATGAACATGCAAGCAGCAATCCGACCTGAGACATCAGTTATTGTTTTGGGTGACTTCTGTTTCCAACCTCAAACACAGCTCGAGAAGTTGTTCAATCTTAAAGCCACAACACAAGATGGTAAGAGAAGAAGAGTAAGAGAAGATCAAGGCAATCAAAGCAGTGGGACTCTCATCAACATCATATGTGTTGTCATTTAAGATTGTTTTTCCATTTCATAATTAACCATGATATTTTTCGACTCCCTTTTACCCTTGTGAGACTATTAAAATGAGATGCGTGAGGCATGTGCAAGTTCACACCTGTGTGACAGAGATGACCCTCTCATTTTATTTGTGATTGTATGTGCATTCTGTCTGTCTCTCCGGGTACTCCAGCATCCTTCCACATTTAAAAAGCACATGTAGGGTTAACTGGGGACTTGCTGTTAATTGCCAGAAGATAGGACTGTGCATAGAAAAATAATTAGTATAGAAAATGGGTAGAAATTTCCTTCCCCCAAAGGCTCTGTACTCCCAATATAGTGTCTTGAGGCATCAGGATTAGTTTGGAATGTCACATGGAACATCCCAGCAGAGCTGAGTGGGGAGAAAAGTCAACACTTCAACATCAATAAATGCCACCATTACAAAAAGAATCCCAAAGGGTCACTATCTGAGCCCGGTAGGCCGGGGTGTAATGAGTCCTTCTCCCAAGGGTGTTAAGGATGCTGATGGAGAACAAGGAGACTGGACGTGTCATTTCCTTGTTGGGCCCTCGGGAGCCAGGTGCCTCCCTTTAATGGAAGCATGTGGATACTACCGTCGGGTTAATGAGCTTTGCGAGAGCTCCCAGAGGAGACAAGCCTTGTAGGCTACATGAGATTCCCATCTTATCCCTTCATCCGAGTATGCGTGTTACACCCTGGGAGAGGTGGGAGGAACCCGGCAAGAGCGTGGAGGTGCTTTAAGAACGCGGTACGAACAAAGGACGGAAAGACACGTGTAAAGGAGCAAGTCAGGCAGCAAGTCACCCCTGCCAGCCTTTTTAAAACAATTAGGGCCTTGGATGAAATTCACTGACGGTTTACGTCGCCAAGCAAAACCCCCAAATGTGGCGGCAGAGGGAATGCTTAGTGAGAGTGGGCCCTAATCAGAAACAGAGCCTCTGTGACAACAAACCACACACACACACACACACACACACACACACACACACACACACACACACACACACACACACACACACACACACACACACACACACACACACACAGGCCGAGGTTGACCTAGCCGAGTCTACACTACTTATGTAAGCTCCGCAGGAAGAGGAAAGGCCTGTGGAAACATCAAATTGTAATGGCAAACATGCTGGGTGAGCGCAGACTGACAGAACGATGTAACGATGGCAAAGGAAAAAAAAAAAGGGCTTTTGAATACAATGGATGCTGAACCACAGATTCCTCCGAGGCTGCTTTAAGAGTGTTTGCTGGAGACTTGTACTATGTGGCTTTACTGCGTTCCTCTTTTTGTCTTGCGCTCAGACGCGGCTTAGTCTTTTGTTTGCCTTTCTGTATACGCAACTGGCTAAAAGTAAGCAACCATCTGAGCAAATGTACGCTAGGTCTGCCCCCCCGAACACAAGTGAGGCTAGAGAGACAGCATCGGGGAAGTGCAGTGCAGAAAGACGGAAGCAAAAATATGTTTAGGGTGAAGTACAGACAGGGCCAGTGGGTGTATGTTTAGGAAAGTGTGCATCGCTGAAGGGATGTGCCCCAGCCAATGAGCGGCAACGTGACATTCGTGGCTGATGGAAAAGCTGTGGAGAGTGAAAGATGGGAGGTGGGAGTATCAACTGGGCATTTTTCAAAATATGAGATGACTGCTGAACTAGATTGATGTAGAAACTGACCTTTAATAGTCAAAGAACTCATAGACTGATTCCGGAAGTATGCTTTTCTGTAGATTTGGAAGCATCCTACTTAGCGAACATTTGAGACATCCTGAAGCTGATTTTGTCGACGTGATGCTTTATGGAGATAATTATTAGAGATTTGGAAAGCCATCATCATTTGCTTTAATTTGACGTGCAAATGTTTTGTTACAATTTGTGTTTTGACAGTGCTGCGAGTACACCGTGACCTAAGAGGCCAATTTACACGTCCAGCAAGTTTGGAGAGACAAATAAAACTGTGAAAATATTTTATTGTGCGTTCGTCTCGGTTGATCTCGCATTCCAGCGGACAGACAAACCAAAGGAGATGTAAACAGCGCTAGCAAATTAAACATTTATTATTCACTTTAACGTCTTTGTGTCTCTGTTAATTGCATTATCTATCCATCCATTATCTGAACTGCTTAGTTACAGCTAAAAGATGTTGAAACTGCCTCTCTTGACTCAAATGTCGGCTGTGATGCGGCCATA